>NC_140252.1:22056131-22058631 GCF_949987555.1 Borostomias antarcticus
AGGGTTAGGGTTAGGGTTAGGGTTAGGGTTGGGTTAGGGTTAGGGTTAGGGTTAGGGTTAGGGTTAGGGTTAGGGTTAGGGTTAGGGTTGGGTTAGGGTTAGGGTTAGGGTTAGGGTTAGGGTTAGGGTTAGGGTTAGGGTTAGGGTTAGGTTTGTGAATAGTTAATGAAGCACAAGCCCCGTGGCCTCCTAACGGCGGACACAGTTAGATAGCTTGAACACCAGGGTGCACCACGAAACCAATGAAGGAATCGTAGCTGACGTGTGATGCAAGCAACACGAATCACGCTCTCTCGAAATCAAGGGCTGCCGAATCCGCACTAACTCCCATAGGGGTAAAAAAGAGGGGAGAAAGAGGAAGAAAGCCTGTAGGACAAGCTTAGAGAACAGGTTATGGTTAGTAATTAACTGTAAATTCAGGATAAAATATTAAGGTAACAGTAAAGGTTAGGACTTAGGTTTAGGTATAGTAGACTACGTTTTAGGGTTAGAGCAAGGGTCTAGGTTAGGTTTAGGTATAGTAATCCGAGATTTAGGTTTAGAGTAAGGGTTTGGGTTAGGTTTAGTTACAGTAGCCTGTAATTTTAGGTTTAGAATGAGGATTTGGGTTAGGTTTAGGTATAATGGATAACGATTTAAGGTTGAGGTTAAGGTGAGATATTAATTTAAGAGACTTGGCCACTAAGCCTTACATTATTACTATGCTAACTAAGATATAACAGGTCTGCTATAGATTTGGTGGGCCATAAGGTCTAAAGATTATTAAACAGCTAAATATTGGAACACAATCATCAGTAGTAACCCAGACGTCAACGGATGTTTCGACCATACAACTATACACCCTCGGTCTGGGCTGGTCCACCAGGAGAGATCAAGTCCCAGTGTGTGTTCCTCAGGGTCAATCAGACAGTTTTAGACTTAAAGGTGTATTGAGAGCTATGTTTTAATCTATTTTGAAGTGAAATCTGCAAGGGGATTAACTCATATGATTAACCTAACGTTTTAAAGGGTATTAACCAGTAATTACTATAACAATAAGAATATTGAATACCTAATATTAAAGAAACAAACCTGATCCGCTGGTCTTCATGGGTCGCTCCTGGGTCTCCATGTGTGACATCAGTGGCAACTCCACGTCCATTGGATGGTCCGGGAAGTCAAACTGGTAGTTATTTCAGTAGTAAATAAACTAATATTAAGACCGAGATGCAACTAAAATCTAATAAAAGAAGCCAAAAGCAAAACTACATTTACCGACTGCTGCTAGATTTAACGAAACGGAATAAGGGGATTAGCGAACGCTAAGAAACAAAAAGCTGAGTGTAGGTCGCTCCTCCTGTGCATGTCTCCTCCATGGCTCCACCGGTCTTCTGGTCATCTTGAGAGGTGTGAAGCTCCTTTTATAATATAAGCCCCGCCCTCTACAATTAGGATTTGCTAGGTTTACTAGTTTTGAAGTGTCTGAATATAGAACAAGCATAACCCCCAGAGCGTTAAGAAAAGACCAGAGATGGTGAATGACAAGAGGCAAATTCCACACATATATCCCCCGAAGTCCATCGAAGCTAAATGTGAGGAAAAAGCCTGAAAAACCCCAAGAAAAGGGTCACAGGGAGCTCAATTTCACTCCCACAATGTAGACCCGAAATCCATCGAAGCCATTTGGGAACGAAACGAGGAAGACATCCAATGTGGGAAACAAAAAAGACATCCCATGCGGGGAAAAAAAGGGGATTAGGAGAGGAGAGGTTATAGCTTGTCATCCAAACCATAAAGACTGTAACTTAGGGTCAGAGCAAGAGTTGAGTTAGGTTTAAGTACAATTAGATTTAACGAAACGGAATAAGGGGATTAGCGAACGCCAAGAAACAAAAAGCTGAGTGTAGGTCGCTCCTCCTGTGCATGTCTCCTCCATGGCTCCACCGGTCTTCTGGTCATCTTGAGAGGTGTGAAGCTCCTTTTATAATATAAGCCCCGCCCTCTACAATTAGGATTTGCTAGGTTTACTAGTTTTGAAGTGTCTGAATATAGAACAAGCATAACCCCCAGAGCGTTAAGAAAAGACCAGAGATGGTGAATGACAAGAGGCAAATTCCACACATATATCCCCCGAAGTCCATCGAAGCTAAATGTGAGGAAAAAGCCTGAAAAACCCCAAGAAAAGGGTCACAGGGAGCTCAATTTCACTCCCACAATGTAGACCCGAAATCCATCGAAGCCATTTGGGAACGAAACGAGGAAGACATCCAATGTGGGAAACAAAAAAGACATCCAATGCGGGAAAAAAAAGGGGATTAGGAGAGGAGAGGTTATAGCTTGTCATCCAAACCATAATACTGTAACTTAGGGTCAGAGCAAGAGTTGAGTTAGGTTTAAAGTACAATAAATTAAATCTAAATTAGGTTTTGAAATGTCTAAATAATATGGCAGATCACCCTTCCTCAGAGGGTAAAGAAAAGACCAGAGTTGGTGAAAAAGAAAGAGACTAATTCCACACATA
>NC_140252.1:22063631-22065529 GCF_949987555.1 Borostomias antarcticus
GGTTAGGGTTAGGGTTAGGGTTAGGGTTAGGGTTAGGGTTAGGGTTAGGGTTAGGGTTAGGGTTAGGGTTAGGGTTAGGGTTAGGGTTAGGGTTAGGGTTAGGGTTAGGGTTAGGGTTAGGGTTAGGGTTAGGGTTAGGGTTAGGGTTAGGGTTAGGGTTAGGGTTAGGGTTAGGGTTAGGGTTAGGGTTAGGGTTAGGGTTAGGGTTAGGGTTAGGGTTAGGGTTAGGGTTAGGGTTAGGGTTAGGGTTAGGGTTAGGGTTAGGGTTAGGGTTAGGGTTAGGGTTAGGGTTAGGGTTAGGGTTAGGGTTAGGGTTAGGGTTAGGGTTAGGGTTAGGGTTAGGGTTAGGGTTAGGGTTAGGGTTAGGGTTAGGGTTAGGGTTAGGGTTAGGGTTAGGGTTAGGGTTAGGGTTAGGGTTAGGGTTAGGGTTAGGGTTAGGGTTAGGGTTAGGGTTAGGGTTAGGGTTAGGGTTAGGGTTAGGGTTAGGGTTAGGGTTAGGGTTAGGGTTAGGGTTAGGGTTAGGGTTAGGGTTAGGGTTAGGGTTAGGGTTAGGGTTAGGGTTAGGGTTAGGGTTAGGGTTAGGGTTAGGGTTAGGGTTAGGGTTAGGGTTAGGGTTAGGGTTAGGGTTAGGGTTAGGGTTAGGGTTAGGGTTAGGGTTAGGGTTAGGGTTAGGGTTAGGGTTAGGGTTAGGGTTAGGGTTAGGGTTAGGGTTAGGGTTAGGGTTAGGGTTAGGGTTAGGGTTAGGGTTAGGGTTAGGGTTAGGGTTAGGGTTAGGGTTAGGGTTAGGGTTAGGGTTAGGGTTAGGGTTAGGGTTAGGGTTAGGGTTAGGGTTAGGGTTAGGGTTAGGGTTAGGGTTAGGGTTAGGGTTAGGGTTAGGGTTAGGGTTAGGGTTAGGGTTAGGGTTAGGGTTAGGGTTAGGGTTAGGGTTAGGGTTAGGGTTAGGGTTAGGGTTAGGGTTAGGGTTAGGGTTAGGGTTAGGGTTAGGGTTAGGGTTAGGGTTAGGGTTAGGGTTAGGGTTAGGGTTAGGGTTAGGGTTAGGGTTAGGGTTAGGGTTAGGGTTAGGGTTAGGGTTAGGGTTAGGGTTAGGGTTAGGGTTAGGGTTAGGGTTAGGGTTAGGGTTAGGGTTAGGGTTAGGGTTAGGGTTAGGGTTAGGGTTAGGGTTAGGGTTAGGGTTAGGGTTAGGGTTAGGGTTAGGGTTAGGGTTAGGGTTAGGGTTAGGGTTAGGGTTAGGGTTAGGGTTAGGGTTAGGGTTAGGGTTAGGGTTAGGGTTAGGGTTAGGGTTAGGGTTAGGGTTAGGGTTAGGGTTAGGGTTAGGGTTAGGGTTAGGGTTAGGGTTAGGGTTAGGGTTAGGGTTAGGGTTAGGGTTAGGGTTAGGGTTAGGGTTAGGGTTAGGGTTAGGGTTAGGGTTAGGGTTAGGGTTAGGGTTAGGGTTAGGGTTAGGGTTAGGGTTAGGGTTAGGGTTAGGGTTAGGGTTAGGGTTAGGGTTAGGGTTAGGGTTAGGGTTAGGGTTAGGGTTAGGGTTAGGGTTAGGGTTAGGGTTAGGGTTAGGGTTAGGGTTAGGGTTAGGGTTAGGGTTAGGGTTAGGGTTAGGGTTAGGGTTAGGGTTAGGGTTAGGGTTAGGGTTAGGGTTAGGGTTAGGGTTAGGGTTAGGGTTAGGGTTAGGGTTAGGGTTAGGGTTAGGGTTAGGGTTAGGGTTAGGGTTAGGGTTAGGGTTAGGGTTAGGGTTAGGGTTAGGGTTAGGGTTAGGGTTAGGGTTAGGGTTAGGGTTAGGGTTAGGGTTAGGGTTAGGGTTAGGGTTAGGGTTAGGGTTAGGGTTAGGGTTAGGGTTAGGGTTAGGGTTAGGGTTAGGGTTAGGGTTAGGGTTAGGGTTAGGGTTAGGGTTAGGGTTAGGGTTAGGG
>NC_140253.1:0-5000 GCF_949987555.1 Borostomias antarcticus
ACAGGCGGCGCCGGAAGGGGGGAGAGCTCCCCCAGCAGGCAGAGCAACATCACGGCAACCAACATCATGATGACAAAGGGGCATATTAAAGGGAAACATCCCAGTACAGCCCAGTCTGAGCCAAACAAAAACCTGCCTGGGGGACTCTCCCTGCCAACCGACGCTGCCCCAGACACAGACACACACACATTGGTAAATACACCCACACATAGAAACATACACACACCCTCCACACATACACATACAAACACACACACACCCCTCACACGCCCACATACTAACACACATGCAATCACAAACACACACATAGACACACACACACCTACACCCACACATAACAACACACACATACCATCCACACACACACATACAAATGCACACACAACCACAAACACACACACGGACACACGCACATCTACACCCACACACACACACACACCCATACACACGCCCACACACACACATACACCCACACACACACTCATGCCAGCACACGCTACATACACACACACTCCTACCTCAATCACAGCACCCACATTACAGTGTCCCACAGGAAGCAAACCAGTTTATCACAAAGCAAGGGACTCCAGAAAAGTGCAGGATTGGAACATTCAGGCTCACAAACCATATCTCATCATCGGCGACTCCAACCTTCACAGAATACCACTATACTTTCACAACAGACTACAAATAGACAGTTACCCGGGGGCAAAAATCTGGCACATGGAAGGCATCATCACCAAAACACCCGTTGACCCCACAGTAGAGCTGCTTGTCATCTCGGTGGGCCTCAACAACAAGGATACAAGTGCCGAAAAGACCACCCGTAAACAAATCACATCTATGTACAGAAAATCACAGGAAATCTTTCCTAACGCCACCATATACATCCCCCTCATACATTTTTCACAACACCTGGACACACGGGACAAACACAATCTCAAAACACTCAATGAGCACATCCGGACTAAATTCCCTCACCTCACATGCATTCCACGGGAGCAGTTTTTCACAGAGGGTGACAATATACACTGGACGGGCATAACGGCATCTAAAATTCTCAGACACTGGTGGACACAATTGCACTCCCCCTAGCCACTAACCCCTCCACACATACATTCTAACCCACGGTGTGCACTAACCCCGCCCACCCGGACCACGCCCCCTCCCCCCTCCCCCACTCTGGGTTCACCTACTGCTGGACCAGAGGAGGGCGATAGACCCAACCCCTTTTCCCTTACAGCCCCCTCCAACATCCTTAACCTTTCTAAATCCTTCCACCCCACCCCTGCCCAAATTCAACTACTGGAGAGGGGATTGAGCTTCATCCCACAACCCACCAGCTTTGACCAGGAGGAACTTCAGAGGGATATCCATCACTACCACAGACGACTTAAAATAACTGACTATTTTAAATACAACACGAACGACGACCACACACCATTCATACACCCCTCCACCTGGGAGCCTGCATCCTCCCGGGTGGGGAAACCAATTAGGCGACTTATACACAACAACATACATACACTACAGATCTATCTACCCACACCAGACCGGACTGATAACATCACACATATAGAGAGGGAAGCAATCAACCAACTTAAAAACAACCCACACATAGTCATCAAACCGGCAGATAAAGGTTCCAAAATCATTATCATGGATAAATATCAGTATTTAATAGAGGCCAACAGGCAACTCTCCAATACAACCTACTACAAACACATAGACAACAGTATACAAGAACAGACACAGACCAGACTCAGACAAATACTACACACCATCTACAGTCACGGTTACATCACATACAAGCAACATAACTTCTTACTGGGACCAGACCAACCCCGACAGAGACTCTTTTACCTACTTCCAAAAATACATAAAGACCCAACAACATGGACCATTCCCTTTCAGGTTCCTCCTGGCCGGCCAATAGTCTCAGATTGCAGCAGCGAATCTAACAACATCTCACAGTACATAGACCATTTCCTCAATCCCCTCTCCAGCAGACACCCCAGCTACCTGAAGGACACATATGATTTCATACATAAAATCAGGTCCATGGTCGTTCCCTCCCAAGCATACATCTTCACTATAGATATCGATAGTTTATACACTAATATTAACACACAAGCCGGACTAGCCGCAATACAGAAAGCATTTTCACGTCACCCAGACATTCACAGACCGGATAAAGAACTACTAACACTACTGGAAATTAGCCTCACCTGCAATAACTTTACTTTTGACAATAAACAATATCTACAGGTACAGGGAACGGCCATGGGCCAAAGATACGCACCCGCTTACGCAAACATATACATGGCTGAGTGGGAGAGAGAGGCGCTAGCAAAATGCACACACCTACCCACCATGTACTACCGGTTTTTAGACGACATTATAGGAATCTGGCCCCATCACTTAGATTTATTTACAGATTTCATCAACACCCTGAACACCCACCATGCATCCATCAAGATCAAACACACCATACACACACAGGAGATCGATTTTTTAGACACTACAGTTTACTTCCATACACATAGTCCCACACACAAAACACTTAGGACCAAGGTATATTTCAAACCCACGGACACACACGCACTACTACATAAACACAGTTACCACCCAAAGCATACATTTAGAGGAATCATTAAATCACAAATCATACGGTACCATAGAATCTCATCCACACAACAGCACCTACAGGAAGCAATAGGCATACTCTTCACTGCACTTAGAAAAAGACACTACTCCAAAAGATTTCTTAGAACAATAAAAAACACCACGCTGGCGTCACTCTCTCCCTCTCAGCCAACCCCCCATATACACACACAGACACAACACACACACACCAACATCCCTCATCCACAGAATGCCCTCCCCTCCCCCCCTCACCACCCCAACCAGACCAGACTGCACACCCACGGTCTGGCCCTAAGCCACGCCCCCTTCCCCTCCCCCTCCTCCTCCCCTTACCCTGCCCCGCCCCCCCTCCCCCACGACCCTTACCTATGCCACACCCCCACCCGCCCCACCCCACCCCCTCTCAGCAACCACGACCCAGACTCATACCTGAACCTGACAGTACACGGGACATCAACGGACCTGACTGACCCCTCAGTGGACCCAGACACTTCCCAATTGTCCTCCTCTATCCAGCAGCCCACACTTATCCCCTTGGTGGCCACTTTTTCACACAGCAGGACAGCTTTACACGCAGCACTTAGACACAACTTCACGGTAGCACAGCAGGAACACACACCACTCCAATCATACAGGCTCATCACAGCATACCGGAAAAACAAGAATCTACAGGATATACTCATCAAGGCACAATTCACCAGGAACACTATAAAATCACCCACACCCCTTAAGGAACACTTTAGACCTAGGAAATTCATCACTAATCCACACAGTCACACCTCTGCACCAATAGGGAACCTCCTCACTCTGGACACAACCAATGTAGTTTATATCATCACCTGCACACTCTGTCACAAACACTATATAGGGGAAACATCACACTCAATAAGCACACGTCTCAAACAACACCTGTATAATATCAAAAAAGGCACACTGGACACCCACCTCATCACACACTTTCAGGAACACACCGTCACACATCTCACCATCTGTGGTCTTCAGGCACAATCCTCCTGGACGGTGGGGCAACGGAGGGCACAGGAACGCAGATGGATAGAAACATTACAAACAATAACACCCGGAGGTCTGAATGAAAAACTTTAATCATACATACAACAGGCCCCCCTGGGAGGGGAAGTGACAACAGGGAAATAAGAATACAAACTGGTCTCATCATAATACAACAACAACCCTCTGTTTACCTACACTCTTACCTTGTCTGGGGCCACTAACATTTATGTTTTTTATGCTTTTATATTCTTATGTGTGATGTTTTCTTATGCCTTTTATCATTGTGTGGATGCATGTATTTATGATTTTATAGCACTTATGTTTTTATCTTCTTATGGCACTTTTTGACTTTTAGCACTTATTTTACTCAGCACTTGGGAGATCTGGCATCTCCCCCTGCATGGTTTTACCCCCACTACTAACCCCTGATAGCACTTATACCCCTGTGCCCCCCCTTTCCCATAGCTTCCTACAGTAGCCTTACATAACATTACACCACTGACCTGTGTCACAGCCCCCTCCTCGGGGGCCTGTACCCAACACATCATACAAATTCGCATAAAAGCATACACATAACCCAAAGCTATAAAGACGTACACATAGTCACAATGCATCATTCACCCATTCATGACCTCCCGGGAACCATAATACACTATACACACACTATAAAAGAACACACATATACACAGACCAACATAATAATTACAGACACATAGCCAAAACTGATTACGCACCTGCATCATGACCTCCAGGAACCACAGAACAACATATATGACCTGTAAAAGAACACACGTACACATAGTAAACACAGTAAATACACACACATAGCCAGAACTGATTACTCACCCACAATATGATCCTTGGACACCACAGCACACCATACACATCCTGTAAAAGAGCATACACATAGTCTACCATAGTAAATACACAACACATAGTTGGGGAGGGAATAATGCGGCAGGCCAGTGCACCACAGACACACCAGTCGTTTCAAACCCAACCCAACACAAATACCTAACCCTAACCCACTAACCCTAACCCTAACCCTAACCCTAACCCTAACCCTAACCCTAACCCTAAACCCTAACCCTAACCCTAACCCTAACCCTAACCCTAACCCTAACCCTAACCCTAACCCCTAACCCTAACCCTAACCCTAACCCTAACCCTAACCCTCCCTAACCCTAACCCTAACCCTAACCCCTAACCCTAACCCTAACCCTAACCCTAACCCTAACCCTAACCCTAACCCCTAACCCTAACCCTAACCCTAACCCTAACCCTAACCCTAACCCTAACCCACTAACCCTAACCCTAACCCTAACCCTAACCCTAACCCTAAC
>NC_140253.1:7500-82500 GCF_949987555.1 Borostomias antarcticus
TAACCCTAACCCTAACCCTAACCCTAAACCCTAAACCCTAACCCTAACCCTAACCCTAACCCTAACCCTAACCCTAACCCCCTAACCCTAACCCTAACCCTAACCCTAACCCTAACCCCTAACCCTAACCCTAACCCTAACCCTAACCCCTAACCCTAACCCTAACCCTAACCCTAACCCCTAACCCTAACCCTAACCCTAACCCTAACCCTAACCCTAACCCTAACCCTAACCCTAACCCTAACCCTGCAGGATTGGAACATTCAGGCTCACAAACCATATCTCATCATCGGCGACTCCAACCTTCACAGAATACCACTATACTTTCACAACAGACTACAAATAGACAGTTACCCGGGGGCAAAAATCTGGCACATGGAAGGCATCATCACCAAAACACCCGTTGACCCCACAGTAGAGCTGCTTGTCATCTCGGTGGGCCTCAACAACAAGGATACAAGTGCCGAAAAGACCACCCGTAAACAAATCACATCTATGTACAGAAAATCACAGGAAATCTTTCCTAACGCCACCATATACATCCCCCTCATACATTTTTCACAACACCTGGACACACGGGACAAACACAATCTCAAAACACTCAATGAGCACATCCGGACTAAATTCCCTCACCTCACATGCATTCCACGGGAGCAGTTTTTCACAGAGGGTGACAATATACACTGGACGGGCATAACGGCATCTAAAATTCTCAGACACTGGTGGACACAATTGCACTCCCCCTAGCCACTAACCCCTCCACACATACATTCTAACCCACGGTGTGCACTAACCCCGCCCACCCGGACCACGCCCCCTCCCCCCTCCCCCACTCTGGGTTCACCTACTGCTGGACCAGAGGAGGGCGATAGACCCAACCCCTTTTCCCTTACAGCCCCCTCCAACATCCTTAACCTTTCTAAATCCTTCCACCCCACCCCTGCCCAAATTCAACTACTGGAGAGGGGATTGAGCTTCATCCCACAACCCACCAGCTTTGACCAGGAGGAACTTCAGAGGGATATCCATCACTACCACAGACGACTTAAAATAACTGACTATTTTAAATACAACACGAACGACGACCACACACCATTCATACACCCCTCCACCTGGGAGCCTGCATCCTCCCGGGTGGGGAAACCAATTAGGCGACTTATACACAACAACATACATACACTACAGATCTATCTACCCACACCAGACCGGACTGATAACATCACACATATAGAGAGGGAAGCAATCAACCAACTTAAAAACAACCCACACATAGTCATCAAACCGGCAGATAAAGGTTCCAAAATCATTATCATGGATAAATATCAGTATTTAATAGAGGCCAACAGGCAACTCTCCAATACAACCTACTACAAACACATAGACAACAGTATACAAGAACAGACACAGACCAGACTCAGACAAATACTACACACCATCTACAGTCACGGTTACATCACATACAAGCAACATAACTTCTTACTGGGACCAGACCAACCCCGACAGAGACTCTTTTACCTACTTCCAAAAATACATAAAGACCCAACAACATGGACCATTCCCTTTCAGGTTCCTCCTGGCCGGCCAATAGTCTCAGATTGCAGCAGCGAATCTAACAACATCTCACAGTACATAGACCATTTCCTCAATCCCCTCTCCAGCAGACACCCCAGCTACCTGAAGGACACATATGATTTCATACATAAAATCAGGTCCATGGTCGTTCCCTCCCAAGCATACATCTTCACTATAGATATCGATAGTTTATACACTAATATTAACACACAAGCCGGACTAGCCGCAATACAGAAAGCATTTTCACGTCACCCAGACATTCACAGACCGGATAAAGAACTACTAACACTACTGGAAATTAGCCTCACCTGCAATAACTTTACTTTTGACAATAAACAATATCTACAGGTACAGGGAACGGCCATGGGCCAAAGATACGCACCCGCTTACGCAAACATATACATGGCTGAGTGGGAGAGAGAGGCGCTAGCAAAATGCACACACCTACCCACCATGTACTACCGGTTTTTAGACGACATTATAGGAATCTGGCCCCATCACTTAGATTTATTTACAGATTTCATCAACACCCTGAACACCCACCATGCATCCATCAAGATCAAACACACCATACACACACAGGAGATCGATTTTTTAGACACTACAGTTTACTTCCATACACATAGTCCCACACACAAAACACTTAGGACCAAGGTATATTTCAAACCCACGGACACACACGCACTACTACATAAACACAGTTACCACCCAAAGCATACATTTAGAGGAATCATTAAATCACAAATCATACGGTACCATAGAATCTCATCCACACAACAGCACCTACAGGAAGCAATAGGCATACTCTTCACTGCACTTAGAAAAAGACACTACTCCAAAAGATTTCTTAGAACAATAAAAAACACCACGCTGGCGTCACTCTCTCCCTCTCAGCCAACCCCCCATATACACACACAGACACAACACACACACACCAACATCCCTCATCCACAGAATGCCCTCCCCTCCCCCCCTCACCACCCCAACCAGACCAGACTGCACACCCACGGTCTGGCCCTAAGCCACGCCCCCTTCCCCTCCCCCTCCTCCTCCCCTTACCCTGCCCCGCCCCCCCTCCCCCACGACCCTTACCTATGCCACACCCCCACCCGCCCCACCCCACCCCCTCTCAGCAACCACGACCCAGACTCATACCTGAACCTGACAGTACACGGGACATCAACGGACCTGACTGACCCCTCAGTGGACCCAGACACTTCCCAATTGTCCTCCTCTATCCAGCAGCCCACACTTATCCCCTTGGTGGCCACTTTTTCACACAGCAGGACAGCTTTACACGCAGCACTTAGACACAACTTCACGGTAGCACAGCAGGAACACACACCACTCCAATCATACAGGCTCATCACAGCATACCGGAAAAACAAGAATCTACAGGATATACTCATCAAGGCACAATTCACCAGGAACACTATAAAATCACCCACACCCCTTAAGGAACACTTTAGACCTAGGAAATTCATCACTAATCCACACAGTCACACCTCTGCACCAATAGGGAACCTCCTCACTCTGGACACAACCAATGTAGTTTATATCATCACCTGCACACTCTGTCACAAACACTATATAGGGGAAACATCACACTCAATAAGCACACGTCTCAAACAACACCTGTATAATATCAAAAAAGGCACACTGGACACCCACCTCATCACACACTTTCAGGAACACACCGTCACACATCTCACCATCTGTGGTCTTCAGGCACAATCCTCCTGGACGGTGGGGCAACGGAGGGCACAGGAACGCAGATGGATAGAAACATTACAAACAATAACACCCGGAGGTCTGAATGAAAAACTTTAATCATACATACAACAGGCCCCCCTGGGAGGGGAAGTGACAACAGGGAAATAAGAATACAAACTGGTCTCATCATAATACAACAACAACCCTCTGTTTACCTACACTCTTACCTTGTCTGGGGCCACTAACATTTATGTTTTTTATGCTTTTATATTCTTATGTGTGATGTTTTCTTATGCCTTTTATCATTGTGTGGATGCATGTATTTATGATTTTATAGCACTTATGTTTTTATCTTCTTATGGCACTTTTTGACTTTTAGCACTTATTTTACTCAGCACTTGGGAGATCTGGCATCTCCCCCTGCATGGTTTTACCCCCACTACTAACCCCTGATAGCACTTATACCCCTGTGCCCCCCCTTTCCCATAGCTTCCTACAGTAGCCTTACATAACATTACACCACTGACCTGTGTCACAGCCCCCTCCTCGGGGGCCTGTACCCAACACATCATACAAATTCGCATAAAAGCATACACATAACCCAAAGCTATAAAGACGTACACATAGTCACAATGCATCATTCACCCATTCATGACCTCCCGGGAACCATAATACACTATACACACACTATAAAAGAACACACATATACACAGACCAACATAATAATTACAGACACATAGCCAAAACTGATTACGCACCTGCATCATGACCTCCAGGAACCACAGAACAACATATATGACCTGTAAAAGAACACACGTACACATAGTAAACACAGTAAATACACACACATAGCCAGAACTGATTACTCACCCACAATATGATCCTTGGACACCACAGCACACCATACACATCCTGTAAAAGAGCATACACATAGTCTACCATAGTAAATACACAACACATAGTTGGGGAGGGAATAATGCGGCAGGCCAGTGCACCACAGACACACCAGTCGTTTCAAACCCAACCCAACACAAATACCTAACCCTAACCCACTAACCCTAACCCTAACCCTAACCCTAACCCTAACCCTAACCCTAACCCTAAACCCTAACCCTAACCCTAACCCTAACCCTAACCCTAACCCTAACCCTAACCCTAACCCTAACCCCTAACCCTAACCCTAACCCTAACCCTAACCCTAACCCTCCCTAACCCTAACCCTAACCCTAACCCCTAACCCTAACCCTAACCCTAACCCTAACCCTAACCCTAACCCTAACCCCTAACCCTAACCCTAACCCTAACCCTAACCCTAACCCTAACCCTAACCCACTAACCCTAACCCTAACCCTAACCCTAACCCTAACCCTAACCCTAACCACTAACCCTAACCCTAACCCTAACCCTAACCCTAACCCACTAACCCTAACCCTAACCCTAACCCTAACCCTAACCCTAACCCTAACCCTAACCACTAACCCTAACCCTAACCCTAACCCTAACCCTAACCCTAACCCTAACCCAAACCCTAACCCTAACCCTAACCCTAACCCTAACCTATTCCAATATACTTCAAATGACCTGAAATGCACTCCTATACACTTTCCAGGGGAAGTATTTTGGGGTCTGGACTTGGTAAAAGTTTCAGAATTTCACTTACATGCATGTCAATGGGCGAAATTAAAGGAAGGTCGCAGAGACTCACAACCAACGTCTACCCCCACTAAATCACATACGGGGAATCCAATGGAACCATCCGGGAGTCGATCCGATGTTGGGAACTTGGTGAAACACAATTTGGAAATTTTGAAACGGCTGTAACTTTTGAACGGAAGGTCGTACAGGGTCGAGCCTGGTACCGTTGGAAAGGCCGTATGCGAAAATGGGCAGGCGGAAAAAGAAAGATTTGACCTACGACCTTCCGTTCGGGAGTTATTAGCCAAAAACCACGTCAGTCTTTTTGTTTTTTTGCAATTTCACCCACTTCCGTTTGTCGTAGAGACTCGCGGCCGGTTGCGTTCGAAAGCTAGACCCCGATTATGGGGAGGCGGAAAAAGAATTTAGGTCTCTATCACCTTCCATTGGAAAGTTATTCCCAAAAAACACGTTTTGACTGATAGCTAAAGTAGCTTTCATCTCTTATCCTAACCCTAACCCTAACCCTAACCCTAACCCCTAACCCTAACCCTAACCCCTAACCCTAACCCTAACCCTAACCCTAACCCACTAACCCTAACCCTAACCCTAACCCTAACCCTAACCCTAACCCTTTGTCCTAGTCCTTGGTGTACTGTTGTTGTCTTGACTGGTGTATGTTTATCTCAATTTTTATTCTAGACTAGGTTCACCAGTTCAGTGGCGTGCAGCCCGTGCACACCTCAGCACTCTGTGCTTGAGCCTTATCTCCTAACCTAACCCTAACCCTAACCCTAACCCTAACCCCTAACCCTAACCCTAACCCTAACCCTACGCAGGGAAACTAGTGGGACCCCGAACCACCTAACCCTAAAATTTAGCAGTAGCTTAAGACTGAAAACAATTGGTTTTCGCTAACTCTTATTCCGTTCCGTAACTCTTATTCCGTTCCGTAAATCTAGTAACCCAAAAAAGTTCACGTGAAACCTATTCCAATCTACTCCAAATGACCTGAAATGCACTCCTAGACACTTTCCAGGGGAAGTATTTTGAGGTCTGGACTTGGTACAATTTTCAGAATCTCACTTACATGCATGTCAATGGGTGAAATTAACGGAAGGTCGCAGCGACTCACAACCAACGTCTACCCCCACTAAATCACATACGGGGAATCCAACGGAACCATCCGCGAGTCGATCGGATGTCGGGAACTTGGTGAAACACAATTTGGAAATTTTGAAAGTTCTGTAACTTTTGAACGGAAGGTCGTACAGGGTCGAGCCTGGTACCGTTGGAAAGGCCGTATGCGAAAATGGGCAGGCGGGAAAAAAAGGATTTGACCTACGACCTTCCGTTCGGGAGTTATTGGCCAAAAACGTCTTGTGTCTTTTTGCTTTTTTGCTATTTCGACCCCTTCCGCTTGCCGTAGAGCCTCGGGGCCGGTCGCGTTCGAATCCTAGAAGCCGATTTGGGGGGGGCACAAAAAGGTTTCAGGTCGATCCGACCTTCCGTTCAAAAGTTATTCAAAAAAGACACAAGAATGAGTAGCTTTCATCCCCTATCCTAACCCTAACCCTAACCCTAACCCTAACCCTAACCCTAACCCTAACCCCTAACCCTAACCCTAACCCTAACCCTAACCCTAACCCTAACCCTGACCCTAACCCTGACCCTAACCCTAACCCTAACCCTAACCCTAACCCTAACCCTGACCCTAACCCTAACCCTAACCCTAACCCTAACCCTAACCCTAACCCTAACCCTAACCTAATCACTCCTCCCTCCCTACCTAACCCTAAACCCTACCCCCCCTAGTCTTCCCTCCCTATGTGCACTAACTTTAAATCGCCTGTCCCTCCCTCCTAGGCCCCTTAGCACATTTTTATTACCTCTGGAGGGAACTCTAAGCTCCACGAAGCCCCTGGGGACAACACAAGCCACTTACCACTCTGGCGTCCTCTGGTGGCCTCCTCTGGAACCCTGGGTGGGGTATGGGTTGTTTTGTCTTTGTCCTAGTCCTTGGTGTACTGTTGTTGTCTTGACTGGTGTATGTTTATCTCAATTTTTATTCTAGACTAGGTTCACCAGTTCAGTGGCGTGCAGCCCGTGCACACCTCAGCACTCTGTGCTTGAGCCTTATCTCCTAACCTAACCCAGCCAGCGCCTAGTCATTGAGGTGAACCTTTTCTATCAAGAATACTCTCTTTTAAGCATAGTTAAATGACATTGGTGGGTTTTTTTTGTGAAGTCTCCTTAGACTAATATGAACTTTCTGCCCAGTAGGGGTCACCTGTGTGTTTGTTTTGGGAGATGACATCATCATGGGGGTCAAAGTTTAATTGTTTACCTGAGGGAGTGACCACGCCTTTTGACTCCCATATAGGAACTCACCCTGCCATTGTCGCTCTATGCTTTCTCTGATGAAGACCTCTACGGTCGAAACGTTAGGAAGTTTTTCTTGTGTTACATTTTAAATTGTTTTTAATGTACTTGATACCTCGATTTACATGGATAATAGAAGGGACCAGGCTTGCTGCCAAAGGGCTTTTTTAAACCAACTACAGTAAGGGATCCACTCACCTCTTCAGCTCCTCGCCCGTTTCACCTGGAAATGGCCATCTGGGTGGGCGCGTGAGTAACCTGTGAAGAACAAAACCAACTGTTTAAAGAGTGTGCACACTGAAGCCTTGTTTTTAAAGACCTTTAGCAGCTATTACAGGGAACACCATTCTCCCTGAGGAGAAGCTCACCTCCTATTGACAGCCTGTGAGTCACCTTAACCCTTTGAGTCCTTCTCTAGGTTCAAGATGTTATATGTTTTTATCCACTTCCCCTAACCATCCTCCTTTTGTGTTCTTTTCCAAATTCTGTTTAAAATGGTGGCTAGCTTTCCTTGCCTCATGGCTTGTTAGCATTAGCCGTGATTAGCGCTAGCGTTAGCCTGTTTGTCTTATGGTGCATGTTTTTAATGGATGTTTCTCTGCCTCTGTACACTCAGGCTACGTACTTCTCCTAGCCTCCTAGAGCTCTCATTATGTCGAACCGTAGACCGGAACGTGGAAAGCATTACTCTCGCTCAGCCCCTGGTGAGTTACACCTTAGGAACCAGCTTCCTGCTAGACCTCCTGGGTCAGCGCCCCCAGTGGAGGCCCCCGTTAATGTGGTTCTCACCAGACAATATTTTAAGCTTCTCCAAGCTATACATCATGCGGAGATCCTAGAGCTAGCTGCTAGACAGGGCCAAGCCCCCGTTGGGATGCAGAGACAGGTAGCTAAACTAGCTACCTTCATTAAACCCTCCTCTCCCAACCCTGAGACACTAGCTAAAGTAAGAGATAACACCAGCGCTTGGCTGAGCAACAACCTGGCCATCCTGGGTGTTCATTACGACAGGGTCATAGCTGAGCTGCTCGCAGATCTGGTGGGCCTCGATGAAGGGGCGCTGGCCCGGGCGGCTATCTGGGCGAGAAACCGTTATAGGAGAAAGTACACAGAGAGCTCCATAAACACTCTTCGCGACATGCTCAACAGGTTGGGGAACCAACAACCACCCCCGCGATATCCAGGTGGCCTGACCGCTGAGGATTTCCCATCCCTTCCTCTGGCCAGACCTGACTGCTTAGACGCAGCGCACATACCGTCCTTGTTGGCGTGGAAAGCATCAGCACCGTCTTTAGTGGCGTGGGAAGCACAGGCCCAGCGGCCCCCTCCGAGGCCCCGGCCCCTCCTTCCCTCCCCGCAGTCAGCGAGGCAGTCCAGCAGCCCCCCTACAGGTAACATCCAGCTCAGGTTTAGGGAGGTCCAGTCCCCCACCACATCCTGTAGGGTAGTTCAGGCTGCCCCTGGCTCAGCACCCGAGGGGGGAGAGCAACAGGCCCCTACACCGTCGACTAGTGGGCCCCGGGGGGTTCCATCCTCCTGTTCTCCAGCGTGGTCCCTAGTCCCCAGGCCCTCGCGGTCGGCTCGCCGTCCTGTTAGCGCCTCTGCAGATACCATCAAGCGTAGTCCCGGGAGAGACACCCCTCGTATGAGCAACAGGTTGGAAGTCCAGACCCCACCCACACTCTGCAGTTCAGCGCAGGCGGCCCCCGCTGGAGTCCAGGACTCCAGCGGGGTCCTGGCCCCTCCATCGCCAGGTAGCCGGCCGCGGGAGGCCTCTCTCTCCCCTCGGGCAGGGGCCCCCCTTCCCCTTACCCCTCTATCTCCTGGTTTGGGAATTACTACAGGCAACACCATGTACGGGTCTAGGGAGGTCCAGTCCCCCACCAAGACTTGTAGTTCCACCCTACAACCAGAACAGCAGCGCCCCCTGGGTGCGGTAGAGCCCGACGATCCCCGCCGCCCATCCAGACTACGTCTGCGCGACCGTGTTAGGCACTCTCCAGCTGCCCCCCCCTTACCATCTGGGCTAGGGGGCTGTGATGTCCACCCTCCCTCCCCCTCTGTTGGGCCCCTTTTACACCTAGGGCCAGCTAGACCCCAAGATCCCGCCCCAACTAGAGCTATAGTGGAGGATTACCCGTCACAAGCACCTGACCTCCTCTCCCAGGGGGAGCCCTCTGTAGAGTTGCAGTCTCCTTCGCCATCTCCATCCTCAGGACAGGAAAGCCCCAGGGCCCTTAGCGAGTTCTCGCCGTCACCATCCTCTCCAGACCCACGGGGCCCCGTCCGGCCATTCCAGCTAGGGGTGTCTCCTGGGGGGAGGGTGAGCGGGGCGGAGGCGGGGGGCGGGGGGGACCTAGGTCAGGGGTTAATAACATCTACCAGGACAGCTTATAGCAACGTTGTAATACCATCTGACGATAACATCTGTGTCCTCTCCCAACCTTCTCCAACAGAGCCCGGGGATGCTGGTGCCTTGGCCGTGAGAGCTCAAAAAATCCGCCAGGGACATAACGTGATGAAAGGGAGCGCTCTGTGTGATAACAAAAGACGCTTGAGTCAGTCCCTACCTGAGTCCCTTCATGTACATCACGTCAAGCCATCTGTCCCGGCTGAGCTCTCGCGGTCTTCTGGCCCAGCGTCCCCTGTGTCTCGGGCTTCTGGGAGTTTGTCAAACGGGAGCCTGGCCGAGGCCGTACCCCCGACCCCCTGGCCCCCCTCCCTCCCCCCTGGGGACAACACCACCCCTCGGGGCGGGGTCCCTTGCTCGGGTTCTGCGCCCGCTAGACAGATAGGGCCGGTCGCCGCAGAGGGAGGGTCCTGGGAGCCTACCAGACATCCGAACACTTTCTATAAGCTTACACAGTGGCAGCTGAGGATTAGGAAACCCATAGTCTTCCTAGGAGATTCCAACCTGGCGCGTATCCCAGCTTTTAGAGACCCGCATATACAGGTAGAGGCCTACCCGGGCGCTACATACCATCACCTGCAAGCCCTGCTGAAACGAGCAGATCCGCACCCCCAAGTGGAGACAGTAGTCATTGCCGCAGGTTTAAACAACTGTCTGGGTCCTCAAAGTTCCAAAACTACCTGGAAACAGCTGCAGCAGGTTCTAAAGATAGCTCACGTAGTCTTCCCTAATGCTGAGATATGTGTCCCTGTCATCAACTTCTCTGACCGCCTTGAGAAACACAAGCAGGCCCTTCTCGCAACCTTGAACGATACCATCGTGAGGGAGTGTCACTCTCTCTATGAGATCAGTCCTCTTGAGTTCCGAACAGAGCCCCGCGATCCAGTCCATTGGACCGCGGAGACGGCGGCGGCCATCTTTAAAAATTGGTTGAGTCAGGTTATCGGTGACGAGTAGACGAGCTTACACTTGCACCTCCCCACGCATCCAATATAGGCTGCTCCAAACCATGGATCCCCAGGGCCTAAATGAAATATTCTAAAAACCTCCTCTGGCGCCATCTAGTGACCGTTTTTAATCCTTGCGTATTTGCACATTCATTTCTGATTGTGGTCTGGAGAAGATGTAGCCTCTGTTCTCCCTTGCTGTACTGTGATTTTATTGTTGTATGTGGTTGTATATGTGATTTTATTGACACTTTACGCCTCGACATCCCCCACTGAGCCTTTGAAAGGACTTTGAGTGCTTTTAAGCATACCCTCCCATGGACTTTGAACCAGTTTCTGGACGGTTGTCGCCTATGGTGAAGAAGGGGAGATAATATGGAGTCAGTGTGGAGTGTACCCCAACTTTAAGCACTTAACCCTCCCTCCTCAAGCACTTAATTACTCTGCATGCTGTGTGAACCACCTTGACATTGTATTTTCATGATTTTGGTCTTACAGTATGACTGTAACATTGTTTTGCATTTTGTGTGTATGATGTATTACTTACCTCCTGATTACTCCTCTTCCAAGTCCAGGCGCCTCCTCCAGCGGGTCCGGTGGTATGCCTGTGGGAAAATGAAAAACAACAACTGTTACCTTATGTTAGCCATGTTATGGTTTAGCATAAGTGGAAAGCACTTACCTTAGGGTTTAGCCTTTTTGAAACCTCCCTGGTCACTGGCCCCCTCTGTGTAGATACCTGCAATGGGATAATGTCGAGGCCCCTCCTTATAGCACTTACATTTTACTGCTGCGCTTCTCCATTCTTTTATATTTGGGGAGTTTAAAGATTAGGGCGCGTTCCTAAATTGCCCAAGCCTATGCGAATAAATAACCCCCTACACTAAACAACAAATTGAAAATCTGGGCGTCTGAGATGAGGTCCCCCTCTGTGAGTGACAACAGCACTTATATTTATTTATTTATTCCTATTTTGTGTGGTGTGCAGTGCTACTTTTACCTGTGTGACTTCAAGCACTTTAAAGCTATTTTGATAGCTCTTTTGCACTCATTAAAATGATTTTATTATCTTTCAGTGTGGGGACTCTCCATCCGGCCCAGGTTTTTTCATAATGGGCCTCCTGCCCTCACCCCCCTTGGGTCAATTTGGACGCGCTGTGTCTCTCTCTCCTCCCCTCTTCATGGTCACTAGTGTGTTGCCCACCTCCAGACCTGGGTTCTTGGCCTCCAGCCTACTCCACTACCCCCTCCCCCACCCTGAATCCTTACCCTAAGGTCTCCCACTCCGTCATCTAAACCTAATCACTCCTCCCTCCCTACCTAACCCTAAACCCTACCCCCCCTAGTCTTCCCTCCCTATGTGCACTAACTTTAAATCGCCTGTCCCTCCCTCCTAGGCCCCTTAGCACATTTTTATTACCTCTGGAGGGAACTCTAAGCTCCACGAAGCCCCTGGGGACAACATAAGCCACTTACCACTCTGGCGTCCTCTGGTGGCCTCCTCTGGAACCCTGGGTGGGGTATGGGTTGTTTTGTCTTTGTCCTAGTCCTTGGTGTACTGTTGTTGTCTTGACTGGTGTATGTTTATCTCAATTTTTATTCTAGACTAGGTTCACCAGTTCAGTGGCGTGCAGCCCGTGCACACCTCAGCACTCTGTGCTTGAGCCTTATCTCCTAACCTAACCCTAACCCTAACCCTAACCCTAACCCTAACCCTTAACCCTAACCCTAACCCTAACCCTAACCCTAACCCTAACCCCTAACCCTAACCCTAACCCTAACCCTAACCCTAACCCTAACCCTGACCCTGACCCTAACCCTGACCCTGACCCTGACCCTGACCCTGACCCTGACCCTAACCCTAACCCTAACCCTAACCCTAACCCTAACCCACACCATACACATCCTGTAAAAGAGCATACACATAGTCGGGGAGGGAATAATGCGGCAGGCCAGTGCACCACAGACACACCAGTCGTTTCAAACCCAACCCAACACAAATACCTAACCCTAACCCTAACCCTAACCCTAACCCTAACCCTCTAACCCTAACCCTAACCCTAACCCTAACCCTAACCCTAACCCTCTAACCCTAACCCTAACCCTAACCCTAACCCTAACCCTAACCCTAACCCCTAACCCTAACCCTAACCCTAACCCTAACCCTAACCCTAACCTGACCCTAAATTTCACATCCCTTACCTGACCCTAATCTTGACCCTTACCCTAATTCCCCTTCCCTTATCCCTTCCTAGACCCCTAGTACACTACCTTACCCCTACCCAAACCCTTACCCTGACCCTAACCTCCCCACCCCTCAACTGACCCTAATCCTTACCCCCCTACCCCAACCCCCCTCCCTTTAAAACCCCCCCTAGACACCTTACCCCCCACCCAAACCCTAACCCTGACCCTAAATCTCCCTTTTCCTCATCTGAACCTAACCTGAACCCCTTTATCCCCTCCCAACCCCCCTCCCCTCTTAGACCATTTGAGCCCCACCCATATCCCTTGACCCTAACACCTCCTTCCACCTTTTACCTGACCTTAACCAAGGTCCCTCCACCAAATAACCCCTATCTTTTTACCCCCTCCTAGACCCCTAGGGGATTATGGAACAGTGACCCTGACCCCAAACCAACTCCCCTTCCAAAACAACCCCTTCCTATTCATCCCTCCCCCCTCCCTCCCCCCTCCTCCCCTCCTCCCACCCATCCACACACATTAGAACAATGGATTAATAACATCACATAGACTACAAATCACATCATAAACAAACTCAAGAAATATACAATAAGACCCTGAAAAGGAAGTACACACATACAATGAAACATTAAGGTACATACACATAGTCACAATACATCACTTACCCACACCATGACCCCTCAGGAAACCACAGCATACGGACCCTACAAGAATGAATAAGAAACACACACATAGATTAAAAAGGAATAAATACATACACATAATTACATCTCACCGGATCCCCTTCTCACCCACCCCATTGCAATCCACCACATCACATTTAGAAGCACACACACACTGCAATACACTACACAATCTTTGCCCTGTCTCACCATGCCCGGCGGATCACACTCACAACACTATAAAACCTTTAATAAAGTCCTGTTATACTTTACATTTGTTCACTTTTATCCTCTTATTTTAACATTTCCCTTGTATATATTTTACATATCCTGTCTTTTCTATATATGCTTTTATCTCTTTTATATGAATTATACCCTCCTGTTTTGTAACATTTGCTCACACACACAAACAGAGGATCTACAAATATGGAGCATAATATACACCCACATCCAGCAGTTTTCCCGCCAAAATTCAAATATCATCATAGGGCACACCACCAATCACAAACACTCACCCTAATAACCCGGCCAATCAACAAGCACCACACCTGGGAGGGAGGGTCTAACCGCTCACCTCCCTGGACTACAAAAAAGATCATCCAGCCCAGTGTTTGGTATCCCTCTGATGAAGCAGGAACACTGCGAAACGTCAGGGATAGCCTTTTTACTTTTTCAAGATTTATACTGTGATCTTAATCCTAGCCATTTGGCTATTTTATTACTTTTAACATTAAAGTTTTGGTTTTATTGGAGAGGCTCTGCCGCTTTTTAACTGTTTGGATTACTGCAAAAGCTCTCAGGCCATTGGGCCCGGGGTCCTGGAACTGTCATTTTACCCTGGCTGGATCTTCTTAACCTACACCAGTACACCAGTTTGTCATCCGCAAGGAACAACCTCACCACCGGATCCAGACCAGTGGGGGACAGTCCAGAGCCTGCGCGCAGAGGGACCACGGGAGCACAGTAGACTACAGGACGGCGGTAAGAGCGTGTTTGGACAGCAAGCCAACACTACATCTTGACTTGCTGTCCAAATCTCTCCAATTCATTGTTATTATATTTTATGCATTATGTATCGCAGTGTGAATGTTGCAAATGTACGGGCACCAAACACTGGGCCCATCTCACACACACACACATACAGACACACACGCCCACTCCTACCCACACCAAACATACACCCCACACATTTTAATGCATATACACATAGTAGGCCGCAACAACACTACAGACCCCCACACTACACCACTGGATACATACAACACCAAATAGATGCACCCAGACACACACCACACAACTACACACAACCTAGACAAGCATACACCACATATAGGAACCATGAACAGGCACCACCTAGACACACAAACATTAGGGACAGACTCATCACACATGCACCACCACTAGGCCACGAACCGGATGCAGACACTAGGAAACAAGCAAAAACATACTTTAAACTAATACAAGCAGTTCACCACAAGGGGGTAGCAGATAGGGCGGTGGAGGAACATATTCACCCCCCGGGCATGGTGAGACAGATCAATAGATTGACTGATTTCATCAAACCTGCAGCACCCACAGAAGCCACATACATACAGGTCACTGGGTGTACAAAAACCTGGTTGAATAGCATTATGGGTATTCTTCAATTACATTACCAATCTACTATCACCTCTCTCACACAGCTGCCACAGTTAAGGAATGATATAGCACTGCAAATTGCAATGGGATGGGCTGAGAAGCGGTACGGCCAACGACTCACCCACACTACAAGAGACCAGGTCAACACACTTTTACACGTCCTTCCATCCATCACACACGCAACACAACATACACACACACATGCACACACATCTACTTCTCCCCCTCCTGCTCATCCCAACCCCCTTCCCCCTCCCATTCCTCTCATCCCCTCTAACCCAATACCCCTCCCTCTCCCCTCTTCTCCCCTCCCTGTCCCCCTGCCCTCCCTGGCCCCGCCCACCCACTCAGTACCGCCGTTACCCATGTCTCTCTCCCTCCTCCATCCTAACCCCTCTTACCCTCACCCTACCACGGGTCCGTATCCTTGTCCCGCCCCCCACCCCACCCTAGCCCCTCTGACTACCCACCACCCATACCCAAATCCCATCCCGTCCTTCTCCACGGAGGATTTCCCACCCCTGCAGAGGAGGGGGAGACTCAGCCTGCCCAACAGAGGCAGGCCCACCACCAACATCATCACCAACCCCACCCAGGGCGGTGTACTACCCCACCCAGCCAACCCTAACCAGGGCAGGCGTGGGCCCCCCCCACCCCGACCTCCCCCACCCCGCTTCCAATGTAACGACCCTCCCCACCAGTCCCTCCCCACCCTGACCCCAAACCCTACCCCCCCACCTCCCCCCCAGGACCTACCTACAGTCACGTCTCCCCCTCACTCCCCTCAGACTGACGTAGCCCCTCCCACCCCAGTCTTGATCCGTACCTCCCCTGCCCCTTGCACCCCACCTAGAGTAAAGCCCTCCCCTCACCTGACCCAGACTGACCTGACCCCTCCTAACCCGACCTTGACTCTCCTCCCTCCCTCCCACGACCCACCCATAACCAAGCTCCCTCCCCACCCCAACCTGACTGACTTGATCCCTCCTATCCCAGCCCTGACCCTTACCCTCCCTTCCCCCCATACCTTACCCAACGATCCCCTGACCTCTTCCCCTCCTTCCTCCCTCCCCCCCTCCCTCCCCTCCTCCCTCCCCCCCTCCCTCCTCTCCTCCCCTCCTAAACCAACATCTACACTGATCTCACAGACCCCTTCCCTTACTTCACAACCCCTTGCAGCACATACCAACACACTCTCACAACACCTTCTCACTTCACCTTCTCTCCCCCAAACAGAAGGGCAGGAGAGAGGATCCCCCTCTTCCCCTAAGTCCCGCGTACCACCCATACAAACTTCCACACCCAACTCATTCTCCAACACAGGTACTCCCCCTCAGACACTGGACCCTAACATACATTTACATAACATTTCAATACATTCTCTATCCCCCCTATCCATTCCCCCAGCTAATTTCTCCTTGTCCTTCTCCCCTGATGGCTCCTCCTCTTCCCCCCTTCCTGCCCCATCCCCCTCCTTACACACATCACCACCCAGCCACAGACCCATACCGGGACCCCTAGAGGCCCGGGTGGTTATAGGACGGAGGACAGAGAATGCAACAGACATATCAAGCACGAACAGGTACACAGCAGACATAACGCACACACCAGCACTTAATACACCCAACATACAATACACCCCACTAACCACACAACATATTTTTACATCTACAGGCGGCGCCGGAAGGGGGGAGAGCTCCCCCAGCAGGCAGAGCAACATCACGGCAACCAACATCATGATGACAAAGGGGCATATTAAAGGGAAACATCCCAGTACAGCCCAGTCTGAGCCAAACAAAAACCTGCCTGGGGGACTCTCCCTGCCAACCGACGCTGCCCCAGACACAGACACACACACATTGGTAAATACACCCACACATAGAAACATACACACACCCTCCACACATACACATACAAACACACACACACCCCTCACACGCCCACATACTAACACACATGCAATCACAAACACACACATAGACACACACACACCTACACCCACACATAACAACACACACATACCATCCACACACACACATACAAATGCACACACAACCACAAACACACACACGGACACACGCACATCTACACCCACACACACACACACACCCATACACACGCCCACACACACACATACACCCACACACACACTCATGCCAGCACACGCTACATACACACACACTCCTACCTCAATCACAGCACCCACATTACAGTGTCCCACAGGAAGCAAACCAGTTTATCACAAAGCAAGGGACTCCAGAAAAGTGCAGGATTGGAACATTCAGGCTCACAAACCATATCTCATCATCGGCGACTCCAACCTTCACAGAATACCACTATACTTTCACAACAGACTACAAATAGACAGTTACCCGGGGGCAAAAATCTGGCACATGGAAGGCATCATCACCAAAACACCCGTTGACCCCACAGTAGAGCTGCTTGTCATCTCGGTGGGCCTCAACAACAAGGATACAAGTGCCGAAAAGACCACCCGTAAACAAATCACATCTATGTACAGAAAATCACAGGAAATCTTTCCTAACGCCACCATATACATCCCCCTCATACATTTTTCACAACACCTGGACACACGGGACAAACACAATCTCAAAACACTCAATGAGCACATCCGGACTAAATTCCCTCACCTCACATGCATTCCACGGGAGCAGTTTTTCACAGAGGGTGACAATATACACTGGACGGGCATAACGGCATCTAAAATTCTCAGACACTGGTGGACACAATTGCACTCCCCCTAGCCACTAACCCCTCCACACATACATTCTAACCCACGGTGTGCACTAACCCCGCCCACCCGGACCACGCCCCCTCCCCCCTCCCCCACTCTGGGTTCACCTACTGCTGGACCAGAGGAGGGCGATAGACCCAACCCCTTTTCCCTTACAGCCCCCTCCAACATCCTTAACCTTTCTAAATCCTTCCACCCCACCCCTGCCCAAATTCAACTACTGGAGAGGGGATTGAGCTTCATCCCACAACCCACCAGCTTTGACCAGGAGGAACTTCAGAGGGATATCCATCACTACCACAGACGACTTAAAATAACTGACTATTTTAAATACAACACGAACGACGACCACACACCATTCATACACCCCTCCACCTGGGAGCCTGCATCCTCCCGGGTGGGGAAACCAATTAGGCGACTTATACACAACAACATACATACACTACAGATCTATCTACCCACACCAGACCGGACTGATAACATCACACATATAGAGAGGGAAGCAATCAACCAACTTAAAAACAACCCACACATAGTCATCAAACCGGCAGATAAAGGTTCCAAAATCATTATCATGGATAAATATCAGTATTTAATAGAGGCCAACAGGCAACTCTCCAATACAACCTACTACAAACACATAGACAACAGTATACAAGAACAGACACAGACCAGACTCAGACAAATACTACACACCATCTACAGTCACGGTTACATCACATACAAGCAACATAACTTCTTACTGGGACCAGACCAACCCCGACAGAGACTCTTTTACCTACTTCCAAAAATACATAAAGACCCAACAACATGGACCATTCCCTTTCAGGTTCCTCCTGGCCGGCCAATAGTCTCAGATTGCAGCAGCGAATCTAACAACATCTCACAGTACATAGACCATTTCCTCAATCCCCTCTCCAGCAGACACCCCAGCTACCTGAAGGACACATATGATTTCATACATAAAATCAGGTCCATGGTCGTTCCCTCCCAAGCATACATCTTCACTATAGATATCGATAGTTTATACACTAATATTAACACACAAGCCGGACTAGCCGCAATACAGAAAGCATTTTCACGTCACCCAGACATTCACAGACCGGATAAAGAACTACTAACACTACTGGAAATTAGCCTCACCTGCAATAACTTTACTTTTGACAATAAACAATATCTACAGGTACAGGGAACGGCCATGGGCCAAAGATACGCACCCGCTTACGCAAACATATACATGGCTGAGTGGGAGAGAGAGGCGCTAGCAAAATGCACACACCTACCCACCATGTACTACCGGTTTTTAGACGACATTATAGGAATCTGGCCCCATCACTTAGATTTATTTACAGATTTCATCAACACCCTGAACACCCACCATGCATCCATCAAGATCAAACACACCATACACACACAGGAGATCGATTTTTTAGACACTACAGTTTACTTCCATACACATAGTCCCACACACAAAACACTTAGGACCAAGGTATATTTCAAACCCACGGACACACACGCACTACTACATAAACACAGTTACCACCCAAAGCATACATTTAGAGGAATCATTAAATCACAAATCATACGGTACCATAGAATCTCATCCACACAACAGCACCTACAGGAAGCAATAGGCATACTCTTCACTGCACTTAGAAAAAGACACTACTCCAAAAGATTTCTTAGAACAATAAAAAACACCACGCTGGCGTCACTCTCTCCCTCTCAGCCAACCCCCCATATACACACACAGACACAACACACACACACCAACATCCCCCATCCACAGAATGCCCTCCCCTCCCCCCCTCACCACCCCAACCAGACCAGACTGCACACCCACGGTCTGGCCCTAAGCCACGCCCCCTTCCCCTCCCCCTCCTCCTCCCCTTACCCTGCCCCGCCCCCCCTCCCCCACGACCCTTACCTATGCCACACCCCCACCCGCCCCACCCCACCCCCTCTCAGCAACCACGACCCAGACTCATACCTGAACCTGACAGTACACGGGACATCAACGGACCTGACTGACCCCTCAGTGGACCCAGACACTTCCCAATTGTCCTCCTCTATCCAGCAGCCCACACTTATCCCCCTGGTGGCCACTTTTTCACACAGCAGGACAGCTTTACACGCAGCACTTAGACACAACTTCACGGTAGCACAGCAGGAACACACACCACTCCAATCATACAGGCTCATCACAGCATACCGGAAAAACAAGAATCTACAGGATATACTCATCAAGGCACAATTCACCAGGAACACTATAAAATCACCCACACCCCTTAAGGAACACTTTAGACCTAGGAAATTCATCACTAATCCACACAGTCACACCTCTGCACCAATAGGGAACCTCCTCACTCTGGACACAACTAATGTAGTTTATATCATCACCTGCACACTCTGTCACAAACACTATATAGGGGAAACATCACACTCAATAAGCACACGTCTCAAACAACACCTGTATAATATCAAAAAAGGCACACTGGACACCCACCTCATCACACACTTTCAGGAACACACCGTCACACATCTCACCATCTGTGGTCTTCAGGCACAATCCTCCTGGACGGTGGGGCAACGGAGGGCACAGGAACGCAGATGGATAGAAACATTACAAACAATAACACCCGGAGGTCTGAATGAAAAACTTTAATCATACATACAACAGGCCCCCCTGGGAGGGGAAGTGACAACAGGGAAATAAGAATACAAACTGGTCTCATCATAATACAACAACAACCCTCTGTTTACCTACACTCTTACCTTGTCTGGGGCCACTAACATTTATGTTTTTTATGCTTTTATATTCTTATGTGTGATGTTTTCTTATGCCTTTTATCATTGTGTGGATGCATGTATTTATGATTTTATAGCACTTATGTTTTTATCTTCTTATGGCACTTATTGACTTTTAGCACTTATTTTACTCAGCACTTGGGAGATCTGGCATCTCCCCCTGCATGGTTTTACCCCCACTACTAACCCCTGATAGCACTTATACCCCTGTGCCCCCCCTTTCCCATAGCTTCCTACAGTAGCCCTACATAACATTACACCACTGACCTGTGTCACAGCCCCCTCCTCGGGGGCCTGTACCCAACACATCATACAAATTCGCATAAAAGCATACACATAACCCAAAGCTATAAAGACGTACACATAGTCACAATGCATCATTCACCCATTCATGACCTCCCGGGAACCATAATACACTATACACACACTATAAAAGAACACACATATACACAGACCAACATAATAATTACAGACACATAGCCAAAACTGATTACGCACCTGCATCATGACCTCCAGGAACCACAGAACAACATATATGACCTGTAAAAGAACACACGTACACATAGTAAACACAGTAAATACACACACATAGCCAGAACTGATTACTCACCCACAATATGATCCTTGGACACCACAGCACACCATACACATCCTGTAAAAGAGCATACACATAGTCGGGGAGGGAATAATGCGGCAGGCCAGTGCACCACAGACACACCAGTCGTTTCAAACCCAACCCAACACAAATACCTAACCCTAACCCTAACCCTAACCCTAACCCCTAACCCTAACCCTAACCCTAACCCTAACCCCTAACCCTAACCCTAACCCTAACCCTAACCCTAACCCTTAACCCTAACCCTAACCCTAACCCTAACCCTAACCCTAGCTAAAGTAGCTTTCATCTCTTATCCTAACCCTAACCCTAACCCTAACCCTAAACCCTAACCCTAACCCTAACCCTAACCCCTACCCCTAACCCCAACCCTAACCCCTAACCCTAACCCCTAACCCTAACCCAGCTGGGGGTATCTTAACCCTAACCCAGCTGGGGGTATCTTAACCCTAACCCAGCTGGGGGTATCTTAACCCTAACCCAGCTGGGGGTATCTTAACCCTAACCCAGCTGGGGGTATCTTAACCCTAACCCAGCTGGGGGTATCTTAACCCTAACCCAGCTGGGGGTATCTTAACCCTAACCCAGCTGGGGGTATCTTAACCCTAACCCAGCTGGGGGTATCTTAACCCTAACCCAGCTGGGGGTATCTTAACCCTAACCCAGCTGGGGGTATCTTAACCCTAACCCAGCTGGGGGTATCTTAACCCTAACCCAGCTGGGGGTATCTTAACCCTAACCCAGCTGGGGGTATCTTAACCCTAACCCAGCTGGGGGTATCTTAACCCTAACCCAGCTGGGGGTATCTTAACCCTAACCCAGCTGGGGGTATCTTAACCCTAACCCAGCTGGGGGTATCTTAACCCTAACCCAGCTGGGGGTATCTTAACCCTAACCCAGCTGGGGGTATCTTAACCCTAACCCAGCTGGGGGTATCTTAACCCTAACCCAGCTGGGGGTATCTTAACCCTAACCCAGCTGGGGGTATCTTAACCCTAACCCAGCTGGGGGTATCTTAACCCTAACCCAGCTGGGGGTATCTTAACCCTAACCCAGCTGGGGGTATCTTAACCCTAACCCAGCTGGGGGTATCTTAACCCTAACCCAGCTGGGGGTATCTTAACCCTAACCCAGCTGGGGGTATCTTAACCCTAACCCAGCTGGGGGTATCTTAACCCTAACCCAGCTGGGGGTATCTTAACCCTAACCCAGCTGGGGGTATCTTAACCCTAACCCAGCTGGGGGTATCTTAACCCTAACCCAGCTGGGGGTATCTTAACCCTAACCCAGCTGGGGGTATCTTAACCCTAACCCAGCTGGGGGTATCTTAACCCTAACCCAGCTGGGGGTATCTTAACCCTAACCCAGCTGGGGGTATCTTAACCCTAACCCAGCTGGGGGTATCTTAACCCTAACCCAGCTGGGGGTATCTTAACCCTAACCCAGCTGGGGGTATCTTAACCCTAACCCAGCTGGGGGTATCTTAACCCTAACCCAGCTGGGGGTATCTTAACCCTAACCCAGCTGGGGGTATCTTAACCCTAACCCTAGGGAACAGCTGGGGGTATCTTAACCCTAACCCTAGGGAACAGCTGGGGGTATCTTAACCCTAACCCTAGGGAACAGCTGGGGGTATCTTAACCCTAACCCTAGGGAACAGCTGGGGGTATCTTAACCCTAACCCTAGGGAACAGCTGGGGGTATCTTGTCCATAAACCTGGCCCTGGGGGACTCCACCTGGCCCTAGGGTAAAGGAACAAGCCAAAAATTGGTACATTCACTTATTTGCCATATTCCCCAGAGACAGACAAAGACACACCCTTCTCTTCTCTATGCATACAATAGGAAACATCGACACCTTTGCCTTTAGCCTTAGATGGGCTAATAGCACAGGCCTCGATACTTCCCATTGTGTGCACAGAGAAGAGAAGGGTGTGTCTTTGTCTGACTCTGGAGAAGATGGCAAATAATTGAATGTACCAACATTTTGGCTTGTTCCTTTAAGTTAGGGTTCAGTTAAACATAAATGAAATTAACTAGTTACAAATTTGGTAGTTGGAATTCTGGGAAGATGACAAAACTAAGCACATGCGGTCACTGAGCTTGTTAGGGTTAGTTCAGTACTGCTGAATGCAACGTCAACTGGAAAATGTTCACTCATAGCTCGCTAGCTGCGTCACTTAAAGCCAATGTGCGAAAGTAAGTGCCATGCACTTGACCAGGACTATGATCCGTCAACTTTTAGATCTGTCAGAGAGATTCATCACAGCCTACTCCTATCAAAGACCGTAATGCCAAGAGAATGAAAGATGGAGAAAATGACATACCATAATGTCTAGGTCTCCAACCCAACTTCACTTGAAGGGATCAAGCTCAGAAAGGTTTGACAAACAGGATGGAACTCTGACAGAACTCGTAGACATTCATGTTGCAATAAGAGAACCCATGCCGATAAATAGGGTGAGCAAGTAGAGTTTAATGCTGAGATTAGTTTGCAGAGAAAGGTTTGACAAACAGGATGGAACTCTGACAGAACTCGTAGACATTCATGTTGCAATAAGAGAACCCATGCCGATAAATAGGGTGAGCAAGTAGAGTTTAATGCTGAGATTAGTTTGCAGAGAAAGGTTTGACAAACAGGATGGAACTCTGACAGAACTCGTAGACATTCATGTTGCAATAAGAGAACCCATCCCGATAAATAGGGTGAGCAAGTAGAGTTTAATGCTGAGATTAGTTTGCAGAGAAAGGTTTGACAAACAGGATGGAACTCTGACAGAACTCGTAGACATTCATGTTGCAATAAGAGAACCCATCCCGATAAATAGGGTGAGCAAGTAGAGTTTAATGCCGAGATTAGTTTACAGAGAAAGGTTTGACAAACAGGATGGAACTCTGACAGAACTCGTAGACATTCATGTTGCAATAAGAGAACCCATCCCGATAAATAGGGTGAGCAAGTAGAGTTTAATGCTGAGATTAGTTTGCAGCGAAAGTTGTTCACCTCAAAAAACAAGTGTCATCACTCCTGAGAGACAACGAGGAGGTGAAGACCAAAGTCAGAGCTTGAGAAGATTGAACTTGTGGGTTAATGGAATGAAAGGAAGACAAATCCGAGTTAGGACGTTCTGTCTCCTTAGCAAGATCGCTCCCCCACCGTCACCAAAGTTGGAGGATGTAGTGGACTTCGGATCGGGAGGAAAGAGGAGTAGACAGGGACAGATGATCATGCAATTCTCTATGCGTCGATATCAGGACGAGTTTGCAAGATCACAAAGACATCTGCAATCTGCAGAGAACACAAGGTTCAAAGAGAACTTCACCAAGGAGGACCGTGATGCAAACTGCCCTTTAGTAGACGTTAATTGGGAAAGCAAGAAGATCCGGAGTAAAGTCCTACTAGTCATTGAATGCCATATCACTGAATTGGACAAGTAAGAAACCTGATCCACATAAGTCGTGTACATCTGAGACTCATGATTGAGGGGAAAATGAGACTTGCTAACTTTGTGGAATTATTTTACTCAGACCACTTTCTTCTCTTTACTGGTTGATCCAATGTTCAAGAGCCAGTTCTCATTGTGTTTAATAAAAAATAAACTCAATTGTCATTCAGTTAATTGAACTCACTGGGTCTTCAGAACAGTGTTGAAAGAGGCTTCTGAACAACTCAACACACTTGAAAATGAGGTGAAAACCTTAATGTGGCCCCTTTAGTTTAAATAAAGGCTACTACTAGGACCCTTCAGTCTGTAGTTTGATGAGCTTAGTGCTTGCTCATTCAGCTCAGGTGTGCAGGATCAGCTAGGTGCAAGCACTAAGCTCATCAAACTACAGACTGAAGGGGCCACATTAAGGTTCACCTCATTTTCAAGTGTGTTGAGTTTGACAAACACATACTAAGCAATAAACGGCTCCTGGGAGCTGTAATTGTAGGGCGGCTGCAATTTTGCCATCTGTAGGCTTCCCCTGGTGGCCATATCAGGGATTGACAGCCCCAGCTTGCCACTGGTCTAACGCTCCTTTTTTCATTTGACCCTAACCCTCTATGGCCTGCTAACAGCTGTGCTAAGATAAATGGTTCTCTTGGTGTTGTGGTTAGTGAGCCGGGTTTCGAAGTGAGAGGTCATCAGTTCCATTCCTGCTTGGGGCGACTTCTTTCTAACATAATAACATGAGGCAGCATGCTGTCTTCCTTTTGAGTCCACTCTGCTTTGCCCTTGCTGATTGCTCATTCAGCTCAGGTGTGCAGGATCAGCTAGGTGCAATCACTCAGCTCCTCAAACTACAGACTGAAGGGTCCTAGTAGAAGCCTTTATTTAAACTAAAGGGGCCACATTAAGGTTCACCTCATTTTCAAGTGTGTTGAGTTGACAAACACATACTAAGCAATAAACGGCTCCTGGGACCTGTAATTGTAGGGCGGCTGCAATTTTGCCATCTGTAGGCTTCCCCTGGTGGCCATATCAGGGATTGACAGCCCCAGCTTGCCACTGGTCTAACTCCTTTTTTCATTTGACCCTAACCCTCTATGGCCTGCTAACAGCTGTGCTAAGATAAATGGTTCTCTTGGTGTTGTGGTTAGTGAGCCGGGTTTGGAAGTGAGGTCATCAGTTCGATTCCTGCTTGGGGCGACTTCTTTCGAACATAATTACATGAGGCAGCATGCCGTCTTCCTTTTGAGTCCACTGCTTTGCCCTTGCTGATTGCACCTAGCTGATCCTGCACACCTGAGCTGAATGAGCAATCAGCAAGGGCAAAGCAGAGTGGACTCAAAAGGAAGACGGCATGCTGCCTCATGTAATTATGTTCGAAAGAAGTCGCCCCAAGCAGGAATCGAACTGATGACCTCTCACTTCCAAACCCGGCTCACTAACCACAACACCAAGAGAACCATTTATCTTAGCACAGCTGTTAGCAGGCCATAGAGGGTTAGGGTCAAATGAAAAAAGGAGCGTTAGACCAGTGGCAAGCTGGGGCTGTCAATCCCTGATATGGCCACCAGGGGAAGCCTACAGATGGCAAAATTGCAGCCGCCCTACAATTACAGCTCCCAGGAGCCGTTTATTGCTTAGTATGTGTTTGTCAACTCAACACACTTGAAAATGAGGTGAAAACCTTAATGTGGCCCCTTTAGTTTAAATAAAGGCTACTACTAGGACCCTTCAGTCTGTAGTTTGAGGAGCCGAGTGCTTGCACCTAGCTGATCCTGCACACCTGAGCTGAATGAGCAATCAGCAAGGGCAAAGTGGAGTGGGCTCACTCAGAAGAGCTTTGGGGAGGAAAAAGGAAGACAGCATGCTGCCTCATGTAATTATGTTTGTTTGAAAGAAGTCTCCCCAAGCAGGAATCAAACCATTGACCTCTCACTTCCAAACCCGGCTCACTAACCACAACACCAAGAGAGCCATTTATCTTAGCACAGCTGTTAGCAGGCCATAGAGGGTTAGGGTCAAATGAAAAAAGGAGCCTTAGACCAGTGGCAAGTTGGCCGTCAATCCCTGATATGGCCACCAGGGGAAGCCTACAGATGGCAAAATTGCAGCCGCCCTACAATTACAGCTCCCAGGAGCTGTTAATTGCTTGGTTTATTTTTGTCAACTCAACACACTTGAAAATGAGGTGAAAACCTTAATGTGGCTCCTTTAGTTTAAATAAAGGCTACTACTAGGACCCTTCAGTCTGTAGTTTGATGAGCTTTGCTTGCTCATTCAGCTCAGGTGTGCAGGATCAGCTAGGTGCAAGCACTAAGCTCATCAAACTACAGACTGAAGGGTCCTAGTAGTAGCCTTTATTTAAACTAAAGGGGCCACATTAAGGTTTTCACCTCATTTTCAAGTGTGTTGAGTTGACAAACACATACTAAGCAATAAATGGCTCCTGGGAGCTGTAATTGTAGGGCGGCTGCAATTTTGCCATCTGTAGGCTTCCCCTGGTGGCCATATCAGGGATTGACAGCCCCAGCTTGCCACTGGTCTAACGCTCCTTTTTTCATTTGACCCTAACCCTCTATGGCCTGCTAACAGCTGTGCTAAGATAAATGGTTCTCTTGGTGTTGTGGTTAGTGAGCCGGGTATGGAAGTGAGAGGTCATCAGTTCGATTCCTGCTTGGGGCGACTTCTTTCGAATATAATTACATGAGGCAGCATGCTGTCTTCCTTTTGAGTCCATTCTGCTTTGCCCTTGCTGATTGCTCATTCAGCTCAGGTGTGCAGGATCAGCTAGGTGCAATCACTCAGCTCCTCAAACTACAGACTGAAGGGTCCTAGTAGTAGCCTTTATTTAAACTAAAGGGGCCACATTAAGGTTCTCACCTCATTTTCAAGTGTTGAGTTGACAAACACATACTAAGCAATAAACTGCTCCTGGGAGCTGTAATTGTAGGGCGGCTGCAATTTTTCCATCTGTAGGCTTCCCCTGGTGGCCATATCAGGGATTGACAGCCCCAGCTTGCCACTGGTCTAACGCCCCTTTTTTCATTTGACCCTAACCCTCTATGGCCTGCTAACAGCTGTGCTAAGATAAATGGTTCTCTTGGTGTTGTGGTTAGTGAGCCAGGTTTGGAAGTGAGAGGTCATCAGTTCGATTCCTGCTTGGGGCGACTTCTTTCGAACATAATTACATGAGGCAGCATGCCGTCTTCCTTTTGAGTCCACTGCTTTGCCCTTGCTGATTGCACCTAGCTGATCCTGCACACCTGAGCTGAATGAGCAATCAGCAAGGGCAAAGCAGAGTGGACTCAAAAGGAAGACAGCATGCTGCCTCATGTAATTATGTTCGAAAGAAGTCGCCCCAAGCAAGAATCGAACTGATGACCTCTCACTTCCAAACCCGGCTCACTAACCACAACACCAAGAGAACCATTTATCTTAGCACAGCTGTTAGCAGGCCATAGAGGGTTAGGGTCAAATGAAAAAAGGAGCGTTAGACCAGTGGCAAGCTGGGGCTGTCAATCCCTGATATGGCCACCAGGGGAAGCCTACAGATGGCAAAATTGCAGCCGCCCTACAATTACAGCTCCCAGGAGCCGTTTATTGCTTAGTATGTGTTTGTCAACTCAACACACTTGAAAATGAGGTGAAAACCTTAATGTGGCCCCTTTAGTTTAAATAAAGGCTACTACTAGGACCCTTCAGTCTGTAGTTTGAGGAGCTGAATGCTTGCACCTAGCTGATCCTGCACACCTGAGCTGAATGAGCAATCAGCAAGGGCAAAGTGGAGTGGGCTCAAACTCAGAAGAGCTTTGGGGAGGAAAAAGGAAGACGGCATGCTGCCTCATGTAATTATATTTATTTGAAAGAAGTCGCCCCAAGCAGGAATCAAACCATTGACCTCTCACTTCCAAACCCGGCTCACTAACCACAACACCAAGAGAGCCATTTATCTTAGCACAGCTGTTAACAGGCCATAGAGGGCCATTACACTATACCAAGTCCCTCACGTCCTCATGCGCCTCTCCGATGGCCCCACTGCCACCATCCCACTTCCAAAACCAATGTAGCAGAGAATGAACTGACAACCTTTCTGAAAGGGAGTATGGACTTAGGCTCATGAAACACCCTAACCCTGTACTCTATTCCTGAGCTGATTAGGGTTGGGTGATTGGACAACTACCAATCCTACATGAATTCCCTCATCTTCAAAACTGCCATTAAGTTGATGGCTAACTGGGTCCAGACTTCAGGACTTACCGCCCCCAGGCCGGGGGGCTCCCTCGTTGAAGAGTGTGGTGCAAATGTACTGTGCATGGGTAGGGCTAACCCCCAAAGAAGACTGGGCAACGATCAAGGTCCTGATGCCCTGGACCACCACATCCAGCGTGCTGTTCCAAGTGGAACCATGGAGGGCCGCATACTTACCCCCTGGCCAAACAAACTGCTTGTTGTCACCGTAAGGTTGCCACAGCCGTCCGACCAGAGCCTGAGAAAGGTTCCTCTCTGTGCCTCCTTGCCGGCGGAGGGGTAGTGGTGAGTCTCACCATCCACCCCTCAAGCTTCTACCGGCCGAAGACTCAAGAGAGGTTCCTCTATCTATAAGTCTCTTAACCCTAAACCTCCACATCCGGCGGAGGGGTGGTGGTGGTGAGTCTCACCATCCACCCCTCAAGCTTCTACCGGCCGAAGACTCAAGAGAGGTTCCTCTATCTATAAGTCTCTTAACCCTAAACCTCCACATCCGGCGGAGGGGTGGTGGTGGTGAGTCTCACCATCCACCCCACAAGCTTCTACCGGCTGAAGGTTAAGTCCCGTATGAGAGTCTAAGACAGTGCGGTATTCCCTGAGAAGTTTTGCGGGCATGCCACATAAACCCCTGAATTCGGCTCCTACACTGTTCAAAGAAACTCACCGACAGACGTGAAGGCCCTAGGATACTCAATACGGATTCGAGCATCGTCGGGCCTTGCCTCTGCTGTAAACCACTAGGGGACCCAATTAAACTGAACAGCAAACACACCCATGGTGAAAAAATGAAAAAATTTAATAGTATCTTCCAAAAATATGTATCCCAAACTAAATGTTCATTTGGCATTGGTTTCAGCCTTCAATCTCATTTCCTCATTGTTTTATAAAGGTACAAAGTTTGATTATGGTGAATACCCAGAAAGCAGTGCGGTATTATTCAAATTCAAACTCCTCCCTATTTAAGTGGGTGGGGTTTATGCCAAAAAGGGAATTCTGGGAGTGCAACCGTGACTGGAGATGAGAGGGAAGAAGATGACTATCCCTGGTACAGGTACAGGAGTGCTTCACTTCATTCTATTGCTAGAGTTGGTGTTATCATTGCACCCAGGCTATAGAGATGTGGAGTAGCTGGTCTGAGGAGGTCTTGTCCTACTGGCAGTTACTCATTTAGCAAGAAGGGCTCCAAGAAAACATTGGACCTGAGCAGAAGTGAGCTGTTTGTGGTGGTCTCACACCTCTGGGAATGCCTGAGGAGGAGGACAGACTCTGGGGGCCATCTCCAGTGATCAGGGTGAGACATACTGGAGTGCAATTTATCATGAACATGATTGAGGAAAAGCTCTGAGGTAAAATTGTATGTTAAGTAGCCATGTGTTTTTCATTTTTTGGTCAAAATATCATGATTTCAGTCAGTTTATTGACCATTATTATCAGAAGATACTGAACTAGATATTTTTTAGACTGATTAAAGTTAATTTAATGTTCATATGTCTGCAAAGATATTGCAAATACTATAAGCACATGTCCTTCCCTGCAAGAGATGTAGCATTTTTATTTTGATAAAGCATTGTTAAAAAAATATGTCATTGCATTTCTGATCACTTTACTCATAAAGCATAACATGGGAAACATACTGACTTGCTTTTGATATTGTTTTAGCCAAACAGCCATGTGTAATGTCAAGGTGCCTTGCCCAAATGCACTGTGGACTGCACAATGTTATTCAAAAAGTTGTCATGCCTTTATCTTCTTCACACTGATAAAAGGGAATTTAAAAAAATAAATAAAAAAAAAACAACTTTTATTGTCAGACAGTTGTTGCACACAGCACCCAGTGATGGCGCATCAATGTTGAAACACACAGAGAGACGTGTCCACTGATGAAGTTCTCTGCTCTTCACCCATTCTGCCATCCTTCCTCTAAGGGCAGCCAAGAGCAGACAGTAGGCAGCATGCAGGGGACGCACCATGGGGACCGATAAAGTGCTCATGTCCGTCTTCATCAGCGACGGACAGCATTAGCGGTGGAAAATAGTTGTCATAAAGAATTGTCATGTTTGTCAAGCATGGATTTGACTTATATTCCTTAGTTAATAGTTGTGGAGACATCCATATATAATTGAATGTAAGGCTACATGAAATGTGCTTTTCTTTTTTACATCGTGGAAATGTTTTTTTCTGCCTAAGTCCCCCATTATTTTAGCTTTTCTTGTGCTCCAGACCAGAACACATTTCATTCACTTTGCAATACTGACAAATAAATAATAGAAATAGTTCATCTAATCCAATTACTAATATTTGACCATCATAGTCAAAAATGTACTACAGCCATTGATATAAAACAAGGCACCAAATATCATTTTTCACAATAATTACCCTTTACCTTAATTCATAACCCCCACCCCCTTTCTCCACTCAAAAACAAATCCCCCACAACTCCTATACACTTTGCTTAGACAAGGCCATCTCTCATCACATAAGGTAGAGCTGGAGGTGTCTTTGTGATGGCAGGTTCAGGCAGCTCCTCCTTGAGATAAACAGCACTTCCAAGGTATAATGTGTGTGCGATTACTGAAGGTGAAACTTTCAAAAGTACCCGTTTGAAGACATGTCCAACAAATTGCTTGAAGACACCACATATGTGATAAAGAATCACAATGTCTTCAAAATAAACTAGTTTGTGACATAAAAAAGGAGACACTGCATTTAATTGACATACAGCCACATTGTCAGTCAAATACAACTCCTATGTATGGGAGAATTTGGCGTGTGTTCATAACAGTGTTCCCCACAACCCACTGGTCTCATGTGCTATAGTTGTCCTGAAACAGAGCGTTGGAGCCAGTTAGAAGTCAGGTTCTGGAGTCTGGTCCACTCCCACACCACTGAGGGAAAGTTGTGAGTATTGTGAGTATTTTTTATGGAAAACACTATGTGCTACTTTAATTTGTATGAATGGTGCTATATAAAGAAAATGACATTGATATTCTAATAAATGACAGTATCCAGTTGGATATGACTCACAGCTGAACCCCTTGGCTGTGTTCACAGACCCTGCAAGCTGGAAACACATCCAGACCAGAGCACACTGACAGAGGCAGAGAGATTGAAAGAGGGAAAGAAACAAAGGGAGAGTTAATTCAACCTTTTTGTATAATTGTCCCCTTTATAAGAATCTACAGTCAACGTTCACTTGAAATGAGGTGAGATCACGAACAATAATAAAGAGAAAAATGTGATAGAAATCACAGTATACAGCAAAGCAAAATGAGGAAGAAGGAATGATGGATAGATAGACATGTTATCACCCTAATCAATAACTATTATCCGGGGATGAGGGACCATAACTGGTACCTGATCTATATCCTGGCAGTGGGTGCTGTTCCCATCCATAGCAGGGGCTAGGGTCGCAGCCTACGGTGCAAAGTACACACAGAGAATGGACTGTGAAATCTCCGAACACAGCCTATGCATACGCTGTTTGAGGCTAAAGTGAAGTGTTTCAGATTGGTTGTCTGTTGCTGACCATTCCTGCGTTCTTGGTAAGCTGCTGGAGGGGCAGGCCCTGTGTCCATCTCTCCTTGTTCTCAGTCTGTACAGCACAGCAGTTGCAGATAATCACCACAGCGGGAGCTATAGCCTGGGAGCAGGGGGGAGAGAGAGTAGGGTGGCAGAAGAGATCAGTGTTGCAGAGAGGATGTCAACGTGTGTGTTTGTGTGTGTATGTGTGCTCTCACCTGTCCATGCAGTGTGTCAGAAATAGACCTGGATGATGAGATGGGTCATCCTTATGTCTTTGTTGAGTGACACCTCGAGGAACTGAGGAAGGCCGTCAGCTGAGAGAGAGGAGACAGACACACGGACTAGCTACAGAAACGTGAGAGAGGATACATTTTGGTCATTTCCCCCTTCCTCTGACACAAGTGGAGGCATTCATAGCTGCATGCTTGGCTGACATCTCAGAGTGGATGGCAACTCATCACCTCAAGCTCAACCTGGACAAGACTGACTCACCTGTCCATGCAGTGTGTCAGAGGTATACCTGGGTGATGAGGTGGTATCTCATCACTGGCTACACTAATTATGGCACTGGTTGATGAGTTGACCTGTAAGGCTTGTGAACTTGGAACAGGTTAAAAACTAAGGTTCAGCTTTGGGAAAATGGCATTATATGCATGTTTCAGTTAGAGAGCACATACAGTTTGTCAGGAATCTGGCATTGGGGCTGTGCTGGGACAGTCTGGGGGCGGGGGTGGGGCTGTGCTGGGACAGTCTGGGGGCGGGGGTGGGGGTGTGCTGGGACAGTCTGGGGGCGGGGGTGGGGGTGTGCTGAGACAGTCTGGGGGCGGGGGTGGGGGTGTGCTGGGACAGTCTGGGGGAGGGTGTGGAGCTGTGCTGGGACAGTCTGGGGGCGGGGGTGGGGGTGTGCTGGGACAGTCTGGGGGCGGGGGTGGGGGTGTGCTGGGACAGTCTGGGGGCGGGGGTGGGGGTGTGCTGGGACAGTCTGGGGGAGGGTGTGGAGCTGTGCTGGGACAGTCTGGGGGCGGGGCCGGGGGTGTGCTGGGACAGTCCGGGGCCGGGGGTGTGCTGGGACAGTCTGGGGGCGGGGGTGGGGGTGTGCTGGGACAGTCCAGGGGTGGGGGTGTGCTGGGACAGTCCGGAGCCAGGAGTGGGTTAGGGTTAGGGGGGGTTAGAATTTACCTTCAGCTTGGTAAAATAGTCACATCCCAGAAGCAGAGCCAGACTAAGTAGGTTGTTGGGATAACTGGTGTGATGGGCAGACTCATGAGCCAGTAGAGGTGTGTTATGGTAATATATATTCAACAGAGATGAAGAGAAGTCACGGTAGAAATATATAGTAGTGATTTGCTGGAAATATAATTATGAAACAGAAGGTTATTTACAGCTATAGCTACAAGAGGGAGGTAGAGGGCTTTTTTGTTTCTTGTGACTTTTGCTTTTTCCTGGATTTGTGATTCCCTGCAAACCACTCCAATATCCAAGTCATATGGGGTTAGTTGGTATAAAAGGCTATATGAGTGTGTTGACAATTGATCAATATCAGCATCATAGTTCATGTCTGAAGTTGTTAGCCAATCAGTGAGCATAACTTTACCTGTGCCAGTCTGTTAGGTACATGGTAGGTTTACTTGTGCCAGCCTGGTAGGTACGTGGTAGATTGACCTGTGCCCACCTGGTAGGTAGGTGGTATTTTATTTATCTGTTCTGACAGGTTTAAGTCTCACCCATGGAGGTGAGAGCTACTAGATGGTAGGTGGTCATTGAGGCAGGCTGGTCTTGGCTTCTTCGGTACAGAGATGATGGAGAACTTCTTGAGGGGACAGCCCTATGGTCCCACAGCCCAATGGTCCCACAGCCCATTGGTCCCACATTACTAAGACTTTTCTTTCTCAAAATTAGGCCCAATGGTCCCACAGCCCAATGGTCCAACAGCCCATTGGTCCCACAGCCCAATGGTCCAACAGCCCATTGGTCCCACATTACTAAGACTTTTTTTTTTTTTTTTTTTAATTAGGCCCAATGGTCCCACAGCCCATTGGTCCAACATTACTAACACTTACTAAGGCTGTTGGACCATAGAGCTGTGGGACCATAGAGCTGTGGGACCATTGGGCTGTGGGACCATTGGGCTGTGGGACCATAGACACGCTCCCATTCTAGCCAACAATGTCAAATATAGAGGGTTTTCACAGCCCATCATCTGTCGACCATGTTGGAGGTTGACGCTACTGAGTGTAGATAGCTAGCTAGCTAGCTAGCTAGATCAATAGACAGGTAGATAGACCTATCTATCTACCCATCTATCTAGTCGTTAGCCTAAACCTGAGCTTACACCTGCTAAACCTAAGCTTAAACCTCCAACATGGCCAGCCGCGAAAACCCTCTATATGTGACGCTTGTTTTGGCTGTCTGGCACAATATGGTTAGCTACATTAGCTAGTCACGAGAAGGAAGCTGGGAAGGAAGTATGTGAAAAGGAGGAAGGGAAAAAGATTTGTGAAGGATGGAAGTGGTGAGAGTGGAGGAAAGGTAACGAGGGAGGAGAGAGGGAGAGGGAGGGAGAGGGAAAGAAAGAGGGAGAGAGGGAAAGAGGGAGGGAGGGGGGAGTGAGAGAGGGAAAGAGGGAAGGAGAGAGAGAGAGGGAAAGAGAAAGGGAGGGAGAGGGAGGGGCGGTTGAAATACGCCCAGAGAACTCAAATACAGACATACTGTACCTGGTGTGTAATAAGGTAGTGTGTACCTGCTGTGTAATAAGGTAGTGTGTATGTGTTTGTGTGTGAGATGGATGGTTTAAAATGCATTGAAACTCTTACAACTACTATTAATACCCTGTTAATTTGGGCTTAATTTCAGTTATGTTAACATTATTAAAACATTTATTAGTGGGTGCATGTGATATTAGCATTAAAATATTTACAAGTGGATGTGTGTGAACATGCATACAATTACCTTGAAACGACAACTTGTTTATAACAATTAGATTGTGCTAGGCAATCAAAGAGGGTTATGACCATTTTTATTTGAAAAACAGCCCCAAAAATAAACCAGTCAGCACATTCCATTTAACAAAAAACTGCTGTGAGAATGACTTGTAGTGTGAACTGTAATGTTATTGATAGACTAGACGGGCTGGTCACAGCAAAGACTACATCATACACTCTGGGTGGGTTAGGATGAACTGGTTCAGACATCATACACTCTGGGTGGGTTAGGATGAACTGGTTCAGACATCATACACTCTGGGTGGGTTAGGATGAACTGGTTCAGACATCATACACTCTGGGTGGGTTAGGATGAACTGGTTCAGCCAGACTACATCATACACTCTGGGTGGGTTAGGATGAACTGGTTCAGACATCATACACTCTGGGTGGGTTAGGATGAACTGGTTCAGACATCATACACTCTGGGTGGGTTAGGATGAACTGGTTCAGACATCATACACTCTGGGTGGGTTAGGATGAACTGGTTCAGACATCATACACTCTGGGTGGGTTAGGATGAACTGGTTCAGACATCATACACTCTGGGTGGGTTAGGATGAACTGGTTCAGACAGACTACATCATACACTCTGGGTGGGTTAGGATGAACTGGTTCAGACAGACTACATCATACACTCTGGGTGGGTTAGGATGAACTGGTTCAGACATCATACACTCTGGATGGGTTAGGATGAACTGGTTCAGACATCATACACTCTGGGTGGGTTAGGATGAACTGGTTCAGACATCATACACTCTGGGTGGGTTAGGATGAACTGGTTCAGACATCATACACTCTGGGTGGGTTAGGATGAACTGGTTCAGACATCATACACTCTGGGTGGGTTAGGATGAACTGGTTCAGACATCATACACTCTAGGTGGGTTAGGATGAACTGGTTCAGACATCATACACTCTGGATGGGTTAGGATTAACTGGTTCAGACAGACTACATCATACACTCTGGGTGGAGATTCCTTGTGCTGAGCCTCCTGTGCAACAACATTACCATCCTCCATTTCACACACATGCACAAACACACATACATACACATCACGCATAAACAGGCAGGCACAAACATATGCCAACACAAAAGTATGCATGTGAGCAAACATCTAGCACGCGCACACACACACACACACACACACACACACACACACACACACACACACACACACACACACACACACACACACACACACACACACAGGCTGTGGACATAATGACAGACACTAGTCCAACACTAGTGGGATCATCACACACACACACATGCACAGGCTGTGGACATAATGACAAACACTAGTCCAACACTAGTGGGATCATCACACACACACACACACACACACACACACACACACACACACACACACACACACACAGGCTGTGGACATAATGACAGACACTAGTCCAACACTAGTGGGATTATCAGTTTGGCAAATAGAAGTGTTCAGCACATTTAGGAATATATCTATCATATCCGTTATAATCATATGGTCATGATCACCTATATTGTATTAATTATCTGATATTTTATATTTTAAATTTACCTTAAACCACTAAAGATATGGGTAGAAAGAGGAGACGGTTAGGGTAGGGTAGGCTGTATGACGTCATCATTGTGGCAATAGTAAAACTTTAAAAGTGAATGAAGCAGGTAAACATGCATGCATTAGTACTGATAGACATCATCATCATCATCATCATCATCATCATACCCCAAGGGTAGGCAGTATGTCACACATGTATCACCCTCTTCCTGATCTTCCTTAATGATCATCTGTACTGTCATTAAACGTTATATGTAGTGAAAGTAAAGAGTTAACTTATTAGGTCTACAATTGCACAGACCAGGAGCTCCTATTGGCTCTGCTTCAACAGGATTGAACATCGGGAACTCCTATTGGCTCTGTTGACTGAACATCTGAGCTCCTAATGGCAGGGGTTGAAAACTGAGAGCACCTATTGGCTCAGCCTCAACCAGGAGCTTCTTATTGGTTCTGTTCTTACACCTTTTGGCACTCCTGTTTTGGCAAAGCCCTCTTGGCATCAGTGGATCATATGGCATCAGTAGTTGTGTCCATGCATCTGTCAGGTTAGACTAGTCTCTATTGGGGCTAGGGCTACACGCAAGCAGTGGCATAATTAGTACTATTAGTATCAATATGCCCATTAATTCCTCATATATACACATGGTGATTAATGTCCAGCCCAGTCATGTTCAGTCCAGCCCAGTAGACAGGTTAACCTTCTGGCATGACAATACACATGAAAAGCCTGTTGGTTTTGAAAATATCTTAAAAATGTTTTTGTTTCTCCAGAGCTTGTTGGTGGTTATTTAGAAAATCCAAATGAAGAACTGTGCTTGAGTTGGGTCATCATGGACTGGTTGCTATGGAGACTGCAGAGCCAGAGTTGGTTAGTTTGACTTCCTGTGGGGGTGTATTGGCTGGCCTGGATATGGGATTGTTGAGATTTTTCAGTCATTGATGTGGGGGTGTGGTTTCCCTTTGAGGAACATGGTTGGTTGGTTGAAGCAGGTCGGTCCCACTGCAGAGAGATAATTGGCTGATGCAGGTTTGGGGGAGATCTTTCTGCAGGACAGAAGCATGGTGATTGGCTGTCGGGCATAAGGCACTGTGAGGGCGGGGTCAGGACAGGTCTGTCATACTGAGGCTCATGGGTAATCCGGGGCGGAGGTAGGGCACGGCGTGGGGGAAGTCAGGTGTTATGACACGCCCATTCTCTCCTGACGAACCAGTGATGGACAACCTGGCCTTACTCCGCATTGCGTCAGTGAACGTCATCTACACACACACACACACACACACACACACAAACCAACGCACACATGTACACAGACGTGTGCACACAAACACACACAAAAAGCACACATACACATAGAAACAAAGAGGATGAAACTGATTATTACCAGCTCCACCCCGCATAATATAGTAGTTATAATCCATGTGTACAATGTATGTGAGATTGGAGATTATGTAGAATGATGTAGACTACATGTTTATAGATTGATGTAGACTACATGCATGTAGAATGATGTAGACTACATGTTTGTAGATTGATGTAGACTACATGTATGTAGAATGATGTAGACTACATGTTTGTAGATTGATGTAGACTACATGTATGTAGAATGATGTAGAATACATGTTTGTAGATTAATGTAGGCTACATGTATGTAGAATGATGTAGACTACATGTTTGTAGATTAATGTAGGCTACATGTATGTAGAATGATGTAGACTACATGTTTGTAGATTAATGTAGACTACATGTATGTAGAATGATGTAGACTTCATGTTTGTAGATTGATGTAGACTACATGTATGTAGAATGATGTAGACTACATGTTTGTAGATTAATGTAGGCTACATGTATGTAGAATACCATGCATGTAGAATGATGTAGACTACATGTACAGGTGCATCTCAGAAAACTATAATACCGTGGAAAGTTCATAAGTTTCTGTCATTTAATTCAAAAAGTGAAACTTTAATATATTATAAATGCATTACACATGCAGTGAAATATCTCAAGGCTGATTGCCTCCATGCCACGCTCCACATTGATGAGATTTGTGCAAAAGGAGCCCCCACCAAGTATTTAGTGTATAAATGAACATACTGAACATACTGTACAATCAGAAAGATTAAAACAAAAAAAGCTTGAAATATTTCACTTTGTGTAATGGATCTAAAATGCATGAAAGTTTCACTTTTTGAATTAAATCACAGAAAATAATTAGCTTTTTCACAATATTATATTTTGGGGGGAAGCACCTGTATGTAGATTGATGTAGCCTACATGTATGTAGATTGATGTAGCCTACATGTATGTAGATTGATGTAGCCTACATGTATGTAGATTGATGTAGCCTACATGTATGTAGATTGATGTAGCCTACATGTATGTAGATTGATGTAGCCTGCATGTATGTAGAATGATGTAGCCTGCATGCATGTAGAATGATGTAGACTTCATGTATGTAGAATGATGTAGACTTCATGTATGTAGAATGATGTAGACTTCATGTATGTAGAATGATGTAGACTACCATGTATGTAGAATGATGTAGACTGTATGTACATAGAATAATGTATATTGATGTAAAGCAAGTGGATCATGGGCTGTACTCCAAACGGTAGGGCTCTACCCTTCGAAGAAAACATCATCGGGGCCACGCCCACCGCCGCTTTATTGAAGGGTGTTCCAATCCGAAGGGTGCAAAAGGGCCCTTCGTAACGGTTGTTTTTGAACATACTTTTGCTCCCTTTGCTCCCACAACTCTTTGCGACGTCTATGGTCAATAATTTATCAACGAATATGGTGGACATTGAGGCGACAGCAATTTGGCAACCCAGTTTAAAGGTTTGGGGACATTGTAGCTAAATCTGTCGATGGAATTTTTTTTTTTTTTTTTTTGCAGATATTTTTGTTACATCGTATTGTAATCGTATCGATTGTATATGATCATAAGTAACCTTAAAACAGGGCTAAACATGCATTTTTCCTTTAATACTCCTTTAAGATAGAATTCATTAACAATTGTTATGGTTAGCCATTGCTTGTGACAGCCTGTTGACATGCGACAGCCCTGAAAATGATGTTGAAGGGCATTCCAAACGCACTACTCGCCCTTCACCTACTATGCCCTTCACAGTGCTCACTACGATGGGAAGATACTCCGTAGGGTGTAGGGCGTATGGATGAGCCCTTTGATTTGAAATACAGCCATGGTCATGTGATCAGAAGAATACTGAAGCCACCTCACACGGCACGTAACCATGACAATTATACAGAAAACAATGAATGTCTTCAAATCATAACAGCGTCATCACAAGTGGCTAATGATGGCTACTACCTCTCCTCAGTGACATGGTGGGACGAGAGAAAGAAGAGGAGGAGAGAGAGGGGTGGTGAAGAGAAGAGTAGAGAGACATGAAAGGAGAGGAGCGAGAGAGAGAGAGGAGATGAGGAAATGAGTGAGTGTGACTGGCTGGCTGAAATTAAATCAGGACATCTTTCCTACCCCCTAGATTTTTACACTTTCGATTCCATACACGTTGTACCCTTCCTTATAAGTAGCAAAATTCTGTGAATTCTGCGAGGAAGTGGGGAGTGTGTTCTGGGGGGTCTGCGCCACCTTCATACGCTTGGCCTCGGCCCGGCTCTTGTAGCAGAACTCCACCAGAGCCACCAGCATGGCCAGGCCCAGCCCGCCCACAAGGATGTAAAACACTCCTGCTACGTTACTCAGGCTCAGGGCACTGGTCTTCTCCTGCAAGGCACGCATATGCACACACACACACACACACACACACACACACACACACACACACACACACACACACACACACACACACACACACACACACACACACACACACACACACACACACACACACATACTTACCCACACACACACACACATAATCACACATACACATAAACAAACATACATACACACACACACGCACACACTCACACCATCAAACACACATCCCCCCCCCCCACACACACACACACGCATACACACACACACGGCGCCAAGCACACACACACACACACACGCCGCCAAGCATACACATAAATAAATAAATAAATAAATAAATACATACATACATACATACATACATACATACATACATACATACATACATACATACATACATACATACATACATCAACAATCATACACATACATACACACACACATACACGCATCAGGAAGGATAAAGTCAATAAAGTCACGGTTAGAAGCAGGCAGAACATGAACGTATTCAGGCCTCCCCTGCTGTACACATGTATGCTCTTGTAAAGACAGGTGTGTGAAAGACAACAGTCATGCATAAGTGATGATGCATCTTATTGGTGCTTCACATCTAACCATGCTTTCATACCCACTAACCACACTAACAGACACAAGTGTGTGTGTTTGTGTGTGCGTGTGCTTGTTGCATGCATGTGTGTGCCTGCGTGCTTCAGTATGTAATTGTGTACAGCTTGTGTGTGCCTGTGTCTATGTGTGTGTGCGTGCTTGTGTTTATGTCTAAGTGTGTGTGTGTGTGTGTGTGTGTGTGTGTCTCACAAAGAACCTGCTTTGACTAACCTTACTTCCCGAGTCCTTGGATCCACATTCACCTTTATCGTACCACCATTTGTTTTTCAGCTTGTCTAAGGTGCCTTGCTCACTGAGTTTCAATACTGCAAGGTTTACTGGCGTTCTTCCCGTGGAAAATAACATAAATAACATTATCAATGTTATATTATGTTATTATTACATTAGACTCTAGTAGTGTGGTGATGGGCACTGGTGCTCTGTGTGGTCTGACTGTAGCCTTCACCCAACCAGACAGGCACCAACACATCACCCTGAGTAAGCAGCACAGCCAGCAGCGCAAACCCTCTCTCCCAATCTAGACCTCCCCCATGTAGACACACCCTCTAGTCTTCCCCATGTAGACACAACCTCTATTCTTTCCCATGTAGACACACCCTCTAGTCTTCCCCATGTAGACACAACCTCTAGTCTTTCCCATGTAGACACACCCTCTAGTCTTCCCCATGTAGAGACACCCTCTAGACCTCCCACATGTAGACACACCCTCTAGACCTCCCACATGTAGACACACCCTCTAGACCTCCCACATGTAGACACACCCTCTAGACCTCCCACATGTAGACACACCTTTGTCTAGTCCCTCCCACATCTAGACACTCACACTCTGCCTACTCTGTCTAAATACATCTAGACAATCCCCCTCTGCCCACCGTAGGCACACCCTCTCTGCCCACCCTACATCTAGACCCTCACACATGTAGACCCCCCAACAGACACACCCTCTCTGCCCACCGTAGGCACACCCTCTCTGCCCACCCTACATCTAGACCCTCACACATGTAGACCCCCCAACAGACATACCCTCTCTGCAGCTAAACTGCCCTACATCTAAATTCTACTCTCTAGTGTTTGTGTGTGTGTGTGTGGGTGAGATGCGCCGTGTGTGTGCTGCTTACTCCATGGCCTGTAGTTACCGTGGTGACGGCGCTAACCTTGCTTTCACCTCCTCCGCTGCCGCACTCTCCCTTGTCGTACCACCATTTGTTTTTCAATTTGTCCAACAGGCCTTGTTCATTCAGTTTTAGCACTGCAAGGTTTACCGCATTTCTTGAAACGATAAAACATACTGGTGAGACAGGGTGAGTGACAGGTCTGTTCCCCGAGCCAGGCCCAGCTGTTAGCAATTAGCATTAGCATTACAGTTCTTGTCACCATTAGCCACAAGCCATTAGCATTAGCATCAGGATAAGCTTGACACATTAGCATTAGCAGTAGCTTTAGCATTAGTGACCTGTCAGGCTCTTTTAGTGGGGATTAGGCAGCTACACAGTAGTGTACAGAGGGCTATAGTAGTGTCTCAAACATATCAATACTATGTCATCAATACAGTATGGTCTAGAGCACACATATGCAAATCACAATTATACATTATATCATCATCTGAAAAACATCAATAGACGTTAAGCCAGACAGAGAACAGACAAGAGAGAATCGAATACATTCAGTACACAACAGACATGCAACAACATTTAACCCTAGCCCTAAACCTCTGGACTACTCTGTCTCATCTCTCTCTCTCTCTATCTCTCTCTCTCACACACACACACACACACACACACACACACACACACACACACACACACACACGCGCACAAGTTTTCATTCTACCCACTATAACCAATGAACCTTTCCTTTGCATACAGCTAACTATAGCATCCTCAGTTATGTTAAGCCTGCCTACACCTTGCAAATGAGATGCTAGCTACACTATTATAACCATGTTACTAATGAAGACTAGCTACACTGTCATAATCATGTTACTAACCCAAACCAAGATCCCATTTGGCTGGTCCAATCACAACCCAGGCATTACCTGACACATTCTCTACTCAGCCAATCAGTATGTTTCTGTTCCAAGACAGACAGCCATTGAGTAGGTACTGCAGGGGTTGAATGTGACCAGCCCCACAGACCTCTGGGTAGTGTAGTCCTGCTCTATCTAGTGTCTCAGGGTTAGGGATACAAACCGGGCAGTCATCAGGGTAGGTGGGATACTATAACAACATGCAGCACATTGTTATACTATTCCACCCACCTTAATGGGGATCCTTTGGGCGTGGCGATGCCGTATCCCTTGGAGTCCAGGTTCCCTCCCACCTTCATGGTGTCGCAGGGCTTCCTCTGCTCGATGTACTCGTTCATGGTGGACTCCAGCAGGTAGGCATACTTCCCCTTAGACTTCCTGACCCTCAGCACGCCCTCTGCTGTCTTCTTCACGAACACCGACGGCTCCGCACTCCTCATGTACTGCCACATCTTGTCAAACAGCGCTATCTTTGACCTCTGTGGAGACACTCGGGGTTACTGACTGAATATTCAGCGCTATCTTTGACCTCTGTGGAGACACTCGGGGTTACTGACTGAATATTCAGTTCTCATACATTATGTTTGTAATCAAGGGTATTCAGATCAACACTGAAGCATAAAGCATATTCTTTTCATAGATTTAACAAAACACCACTAGGCTTATGTCTATAAGTAAATGTCATAGTTGATTGAAACTATTGATAGCCATAGCTTGCTGTGTCGTAACAGCCTTAACGTTAATGCAATCATCCAAAAGCCAGTTCTACAACCTGACCCCTACAACCAAACACTGAGCCCCACATGAAGCCCATATCACCGCCAGTTACTACAGTGAATGTGTACATTTGAGTACACTAATGACTGTATTAGAGGGTGTTGATGAGTGTATGAGAGGGTATTGATGCTATGTATGGGTATTGATGTATGTGTGTGTGTGGGTGGGGGGGGTATGTCTGCATATTGAGAAACGTGTGTATGTTGTGTGTGTGTGTGTGTGTGTGTGTGGACTGTATACTAACCCTGAAGAACTCCTTGGTGGAACCTGAGTCAAGTGTTCCGTAGGTGATCTCTGTTTGCTTTGCGAGGTCCTCAGCTCCCTCGATGGGCGACACCATCCTCTCCACCGTCAGGAAAGCCGCCAGGTTGGCCGTGTACGACGAGATGATGATGAGGGTGAAGAACCACCACACACCCCCCACAATACGCCCCGACAATGACCTGGGGGAGAGAACACAGTCAGACACACCCATACACATACTCTCTCTCTCACACTGCATAGAGGTATGTGAAGGTCCCTCACACAAACACAGCACAGAGGGTTAGAGGTATGTAACGGATAGTATGTATGTATGTATGTATGTATGTATGTATGTATGTATGTATGTATGTATGTATGTATGTATGTATGTATGCATGCATGCATGCATGCATGCATGTATGTATGTATGTATGTATGTATGTATGTATGTATGTATGTATGTATGTATGTAGATAGATAGATAGATAGATAGATAGATAGATAGATAGATAGATAGATAGATAGATAGATAGATAGATAGATAGATAGATAGATAGATAGATAGATAGATAGATAGATAGATAGATAGATAGGTGTATAAACAGATAGATAGCCTGGTAGTCCCGTAGCATCTTAATGAAAAACGGGAATATGCAGCAAAAACACGGTACCCCTCCAAGAGGCAGAAAGAGGATTTGACATCATGCATGGTGGATATAGGCTCAAACAGGAAGTTGTCATCAAGGTTAAGACACCGTGACGGCCCCAACCCAGCTCTGGGCTGCTTCCAAACACAATCTAGCCTCCTCTCCACTCATCCTCTCCTCCTATCCTCCACTCCTCTTCTCCACTTTTCTCCTCCTTCCCTCCTCTCTCCCTCTCCTCTCCATACATCCTCTCCTCTTCTTGTCTGCACTGATCTGGAAACTCAGGACAAGCGGAGAGACATGGGTGACGGTCCCAGTGCCAGGTAAGGACACCTCTATATAGTTGGCCAGTTAAGGACCCCTGTATGTAGTTGGCCAGGTAAGGACCCCTGTATGTATGTAGGTAGCCAGGTGACCCAGGTAACCAAGGTTGGGGGAGGGCTTAATGAAGGGACACTGACATACTGGTGTGGTGAGGTTAGAGGTCAGGATCAGGATCAGGACCAGAAGCAGCCCAGAGGTCAGAGTTTAGCATATATCCACCAGCGCATAGCAGGACTGCTTACAGTGCCCAGTCACCAGACGGCACCAGAGGACGCCAGACGCCACACCAACCTTGGCGAGATATCGCACCCTTGCTGCATAAAGGCACCGAGAGAGAACCACAGACTATTAAAGATCCCAAACTCGTTGGTGGACTCTGTGGTGGGCAGCTGGCCATCCTCAAACTCCTCCAGCTGCCACTCGTAGGGGCTGAAGCGGCTGACCAAGAAGAGCACCACGCTCACGCCGATGTAGGCAAACACGATGCACATCCAGATCTCGTAAGCCAGAGGGTCTAGGAAGGAGAACACGCCGGGCTTGGACTTCTGGGGCTTCTTGATCATGATTGAGATGCCCAGACTCATGAAGGGCTTGGAGAAGTCGATCACCTCCTCTCTCACCAGGGTGATGGTCAAGGGAGCTACCGCTATGTCTGCTTTCTGAAGGGAAACATTAAATACAGTATCATAAAGTTAGTTGAACACTGTGTTAGTGTTGTAGTACATGTTAATAAAATTACACTTGTTAATGTTGATGCTTAGTGTGAATAAAGTTACACTGTGTTAGTGTTGATGTAGTCCATGTTAATAAAGCTACTGTGTTAGTGTTGAAGTAGTCTCGCATGGCCAGATCTATCTCCACACTTCGTTTACGCTGTGTCAGCGCTGGAGAAAGGTCTAGCTGGACCCATTACCATTCGGCGGTAGGGGGGAAAATGCTGTATTTATTTAAACCAATCACAATCGTCTTCGGTGGAGCGGTTGCTAGGTTGCTGTTGCTTCACGTAGTCTGGATTGAATCTGATTCAATCAGATTAAATCCGGTCGCCACTGATTGGGCAGTAATAAACAAATGATAAGGTGTGAATAAAGTTACACTGTGTTAGTGTATATTTAGTCAGTGTTAAAGCTGCAATCATTGATTTCATTCACATTGTCAAAATAAATTAAAACCACCTGAAATCAGATTGTTTCACTGACCATAGCATCCTAATAGCATCCTACTTCAATGACTCATCCATACCGGTCACCTGTCTGTTGTTATTCCAGCATTTCTGCCTGTGTTGTCAATAGCTGCACCGTGCCTTTGCTCCGACCCTGTGCCTTAAACGTACATATTAAATGTTTAAGGCCTTTTGTTTGTAAACAAGTCTCTTACTGCCAGCTAGCGGGATATAAGATCAATGATTGCAGCTTTAAGAAAGTTAGATCAATCAATCGTCCTACTATGCTGATAGTGTTAATACAGTTAGTTAAATCATTCTACTGTGTTGATAATCAGTGTTAATAAATTTAGTTCAATCATCTTAATGTGTAGATAGTTAGGGTTAGGGTCCAGGCTGTCTCACCCCGTACACCAGCTCTCCCACCATGCCATTCCAGATCTTGGTCTCTGCGTCTCTGGCTCCATACTTCCCATCTCCCACAATCCTCAGCTGGTAGCGTATCCCACAGTGCTTTGCGATCTCTGCTGCCAGGTCAACACAGTAGCCTTCGTAGCGGTCGTTGTCCAGAAATAACTCTGAATTCTTCTTCATCATAACATAAGGGGCCTCCTGCAACGAACGCGCGCACACACACACACACACACACACACACACACACACACACACACACACACACACACACAGAGACACACACACACACACACAAGGACACACAAGCACACACACGGACACACACACAGTGTTAGTGTATCTATAAGCTTTTGCAATGGATTTGTAAATTGAGTATTAGAGTTTATCTATATCAGGCATAATCTTGGAGCCGGCAGCAACATCTCACTGTGACTGTACACCGTACATTACATGTGACAAATAAAAAGGAATTTTGAATAAATGCTTGTGTTTACAAAAGGCTGTTCTCCTTGCGCACACACACACACACACACACACACAGACACACACACAAACACACACACACAGACACTGATAGCACACTTACAAGGATGGTTGTGACGATGACAGTCTTGTTCTCCATGCCCATGGTTTCGTTGGTGAAAGTATCTGATTTGGTCACCACCATCTTATCCACCTCATTCCAGTAGCCAATCTGAAAACACACACCAAACAGACATACAAGCACACACAGAAACAAGTGCACAGTAAACATGTTGTCCCCCGCCAATAATGCATCGCCCCGTTGTGCCAATGAAGCAGTGGAAACGTGTAAACATGATGTAGGAGTCATTTGAAGGTTTAATGTTCTGATAATACATCAATACAAACTTCAACAGGAGCGCACAAGTAAAAATCCCACAATGATCTGCGAACCTGACACAGTGACATCCACAACTATGCTACAATGTTGAAAATGTTTGAACAATGTTGAAACAATGGCAGACAAAAAATATCTGATGGGAGAGAACACCACCACTACACTAACATTGGTATTGGAAGTTAACCCTAATGTCACTGACACAAAACTATTTAGAAAGTTAAATGAAGCAAAATACAACCCTCCCATGAATGGAATGGGCTGTGGTGACAAAAGAGATGAAATTATGCGGTTGAGTCAGAATCAGTGATGTTCCAAGCCAGGATCCGAGTCAGAATCAGTTATATTCCCAGCCAGGATCAGAGTCAGAATCTGTGATGTTCCCAGCCAGGATCAGAGTCGGTGTCAGTGCTGTTCCCAGCCCGGATGAGATTCAGAATCAGTTATATTCCCAGCCAGGATCAGAGTCAGAATCAGTGATGTTCCCAGCCAGGATCAGAGTCGGTGTCAGTGATGTTCGCAGCCCGGATGAGATTCAGAATCAGTTATATTCCCAGCCAGGATCATAGTCATAGATCATAGCCGCCTGGACTACTGCAACTCCCTCCTCGCTGGGGCACCGGCGTCAGCCATTTAACCTCTGGAACTTGTCCAGAAAGCTGCTGCTCGCCTGGTGTTCAACCACCCCAAATTCTCCCACACAACTTCCCTCCTCCGTTCCCTACACTGGCTCCCTGTAGCCGCTCGCATCAAGTTTAAAACTCTGGCGCTAACCTACAGGGCAATGAAAGGAACAGCCCCCTACCTCCAGGCCATGGTCAAACCCTACACCCCCTCCCGACCGCTACGCTCTGCTACCTCAGGGCGACTGGTTGCCCCGTCACTCCGAGGCTCCTGCGGTCGATCGACACTGTCATGGCTCTTCTCTGTCCTGGCCCCGCAGTGGTGGAACGAACTGCCCACTGATGTCAGGACAGCAGAGTCGCTGCCCATCTTTCGTCGCAGGCTCAAAACTCATCTCTTCAAGAAGTACTACAACAATCCTCCCACCTAAGCACTTATTGTATTATATTATATTGAACTGTACTTTAGATTGCGATTCTTGCACTTTGCCTTCAGCACTAGATTATACTCTTAGTCACTTGTTTAAGAAAGAAGATGCACTTGTGAGTTCTGGCAAGTAGTAGTACATTGGCTCTTCCTACGTTAAATGCAATTATTGTTAGTCGCTTTGGATAAAAGCGTCTGCTAAATGTCTGTAATGTAATGTAATGTAGTCAGAATCAGTGATGTTCCCAGCCAGAATCAGAGTCGGTGTCAGTGATGTTCCCAGCCAGGATCATAGTCAGAATCAGTGATGTTCCCAGCCAGGATCATAGTCAGAATCGGTGATGTTCCCAGCCAGGATCATAGTCAGAATCAGTTGAGTTCCCAGCCAGGATCAGAATCCAAATGTTTTATTGGCACTGCTCCTATACCAGGTAGTGGTTTTCCCAGCCAGGATCCTCTCAATAGTGCATGTTTCCCTGCCTGAGTAGCTGGGTAGACTCTCTGTATTTCCCCTCCTGTTGACCGCACCACTCTCTGCAGATCCTTCCGATCAGAGTCATTATCAGTGATGTTCCCAGCCAGGATCAGAGTCAGAATCAGTGATGTTCCCAGCCAGGATCATAGTCAGAATCAGTGAAGTTCCCAGCCAGGATCAGAGTCAGAATCAGTGATGTTCCCAGCCAGGATCAGTCAGAATCGGTGATGTTCCCAGCCAGGATCATAGTCAGAATCAGTGAAGTTCCCATCCAGGATCATAGTCAGAATCAGTGAAGTTCCCAGCCAGGATCATAGTCAGAATCAGTGAAGTTCCCAGCCAGGATCATAGTCAGAATCAGTGATGTTCCCAGGCAAGATCAGAGTCATTATCAGTGATGTTCCCAGCCAGGATCAGAGTCAGAATCAGTGATGTTCCCAGCCAGGATCATAGTCAGAATCAGTGAAGTTCCCAGCCAGGATCAGAGTCAGAATCAGTGATGTTCCCAGCCAGGATCAGTCAGAATCGGTGATGTTCCCAGCCAGGATCATAGTCAGAATCAGTGAAGTTCCCATCCAGGATCATAGTCAGAATCAGTGAAGTTCCCAGCCAGGATCATAGTCAGAATCAGTGAAGTTCCCAGCCAGGATCATAGTCAGAATCAGTGAAGTTCCCAGCCAGGATCAAAATCAGAATGTTTTTTTTGGCGCTGCTCCTATACCAGGTAGTGGTTTTCCCAGCCGGGATGCTCTCAATAGTGCATGTTTCCCTGCCTGAGTAGCTGGGTAGCCTGAGTAGCTGGATAGCCTGAGTAGCTGGGTAGCCTGAGTAGCTGGGTAGCCTGAGTAGCTGGGTAGCCTGAGTAGCTGGGTAGCCTGAGTAGCTGGGTAGCCTCTCTGTATTTCCCCTCCTGCCTCGTCCCAAAGTCCACTAGCATTTCCTTCATCTTACTGACATTCAGATGGAGGCTGTTGTCCTGACACCACTTATTCAGGCACCCCACCTCCTCCAGGTAGGCCTTCTCATCGTTGTTAGGGTTAGTCAGGCACCCCACCTCCTCCAGGTAGGCCTTCTCATCGTTGTTAGGGTAAGGGTTAGTAAGGTCCCCCACCTCCTCCAGGTAGGCCTTCTCATCGTTGTTAGGGTAGGGTTAGTAAGGTCCCCTACCTCCTCCAGGTAGGCCTTCTCATCGTTGTTAGGGTTAGTCAGGCACCCCACCTCCTCCAGATAGGCCTTCTCATCGTTGTTAGGGTTAGTAAGGTCCCCCACCTCCTCCAGGTAGGCCTTCTCATCGTTGTTAGGGTAAGGGTTAGTAAGGTCCCCCACCTCCTCCAGATAGGCCTTCTCATCGTTGTTAGGGTTAGTCAGGCACCCCACCTCCTCCAGGTAGGCCTTCTCATCGTTGTTAGGGTAAGGGTTAGTCAGGCACCCCACCTCCTCCAGGTAGGCCTTCTCATCGTTGTTAGGGTTAGTCAGGCACCCCACCTCCTCCAGGTAGGCCTTCTCATCGTTGTTAGGGTAAGGGTTAGTAAGGTCCCCCACCTCCTCCAGGTAGGCCTTCTCATCGTTGTTAGGGTAAGGGTTAGTAAGGTCCCCTACCTCCTCCAGATAGGCCTTCTCATCGTTGTTAGGGTTAGTCAGGCACCCCACCTCCTCCAGGTAGGCCTTCTCATCGTTGTTAGGGTAAGGGTAAGTCAGGCACCCCACCTCCTCCAGGTAGGCCTTCTCATCGTTGTTGGCCTACCACAGCTGTGCCATCTGCAAACTTGATGACTGAGAGCGAATCGTAGGTGGCTACACAGCAGTGGCGGCTGGTGACTCAAAAAATTGAGGAGGACAGGAGCAAGAGAGGCGAACCGCCCGTGGGCGCCGAGGGGCACTTTCCCTCAGTCAGTTATTATTTGAAATATCAGCTTTAAAGTGGATTTACAGTCAATTTTAGCATATGAAAAACTGAATAACACTTTCTTTAACTACATGCAGCATTTATTTATCATATTCATGATAAAATGTTACAAAACAACAATAAAACGTTGTAAGCAATAGTTGTTGTAATGGATTGTACTCTTCTATTAAGAGAGAGTAAAGAATTGATATTGGTGAGGTGCTGGAGGTTAGGTGATATATGAAAAAAAAAAATGATTAGGGGACACAGGTGTGCTGGCTCTCAAACAGTTTGTTGGCAAATAGATTTGACAACTGGACAATGGAATACATTGCACAGCATGCAGTATCCAACAGTTCGCTCATGGCTATCTAGCAATGGTACAGCTATGGGATTAGCTCATTTGGGTTGCTGTTATCAGAACAATATGAACATTCAGTTGAAAGTTTTCCATCCACCCATCCATCACTGGATGAGGAATAAGCACCGCAAAGCGATCAATTCTCACGCAAGCAGGAGCCAGGCTGTGGATTTCTCCGATTCGGTGTTGAGACCCAGTCTCTAGAAATGTTTTGGACGAGTTGCTGACAGTTTGCGCCTCCAGCCTCACATGCACCTCGTAGCTAACGTTACCGGCTATAGCCAGCCAGTGGAACTGTCGTGTTCAGACGGCTCTAGCTCAAAAAGTATTTATGTCAGCTTAGATATTTAGATGGCTAGAATCAAGACAAATAGACGAACAGTTTGATGTATAATATGTCCCATAATACTTTCGGATGTATTATATTATGGAGCTACGAACACACAAAAAGTCTCTAATGACACAGGGAAGAGAAACACAGACATCAACGCCGACCCAATTGGCCTTCACTGTGGTAAATCTGGAATCTGGAATGTGATTGGACTTACAAAATGTCAATCATTAAATCCTGTTCAGACAGGGCCGGAGGACTAGCCTCCCTTGCGGTAATTTTTCAGCGTTTTGGCCAATCACAAATTAGCAAGAAAAAAGGCATTACATTGATTTAAGAGAAAAGAACCCGCCCTAAGGGAGGCTAGCCTCCCTTCCATAGATATCTATGGGTCCTCCAGCTGCATGTTATAGATGTCACTGTTGGAGCTTTAGAATTTCAATATTGGGTTTTTATCCATAGGGAAAACCTGCTTTATGAACAAAACTGAGATAATATTAATTATTAATAAATACATTCATATATTTATATTTTAATCCATCTCTTCTCTCCAAAAACTGAGGAGGACTGTCCTCCCCTGCCTCAATGGACGAGCCTCCACTGCTACACAGTCATGTGCATACAGCAGTGAGGACATCTACACCTACGACCTGCTGATCATAGACTCCAGGAAGTATGCCTAAGCAGACAACCTTGCGCTGGTGTACTCAGCTGGAGACTGGCAGGCCATAGAGAAGACCTTGGGCCAGGACATGCAGACACTAGTGGCATACCTCCAGAAATGGAGATTGAAGCTCAGCGAGGCAAAGACTATGTCGGCGGCCTTCCACCTTAACAAGAAGGTAGCCAAACGTGAGCTCCGAGTGCACATCGATAGAACACTCCTGCCATGCAGCGCCGAACCAATCTACCTCAGCGTGACATTGGACAGGTCGCTCACATTCCGCCGGCACCTCAAGTCACTGTGCAAGAAGTTAACAGCTCATGTGGCGTTGATGAGGCGACTGGTCCGATCAGGCTGGGGCGCCAGCACAAAAACACTGCATATGGCAGCCCTAGCCCTTGTCTAATTGATCAGTGAATACTGCGCACCGGTTTGGTGTCACAGCGCTCACACCCGCCTCATTGACCCACCTATCAATGAAGCCTTGCGCATCGTGACAGGATGCCTGCGTCCCTCTCCTGTGGACAACCTTCCCATCCTTGCAGGCATCCAGTCTGCTGGCCTCCGCCGCACAGGAACCACAGCACATCTCGCCTGCTGGGACGTGAAGCTTAACCACCTGCTCCACGACAGGCTCACTGCAACAGCGGAGCCTCCCCGGCATCTCAAGTCAAGACACCCTTTTGTGCCGCCGCACGGGATCTCCTGCAGCAACGCAGAGATCTTAACATCAGCGAGGCAGGATGGGCGGACTACATCTGGCGTGCGGAGTGGGAGGCAAACAACTCCAGACTCCATGATTTCATCCCGGCCGCTGGTCCTTCCTCTCCCAGGATGGACTTACCCAGACCGGTGTGGGTGAGGCTTAATCACCTCCGGACCAGCGTCAGACCCTTCCGCTCATCGATGCACAGATGGGGCTTGGTATCCTGTGCGGTGTGCGAGTGTGGTGCTGAGGAACCAATATATGCCCAATATATCGGACACCCAACGGAATGCATGGCCTGACGGTTGTGGATGTCGAAATGATGACATGACTCCTGGAGGTGTGCCCGGATATGTAGCCCGAATGACCCCTCACCCAAGCTCGGGGTGGTAAAAGGACAGTCCCTCGGCCCCGATTCTTGGGGGGAGAGGATATAACATCAAACCCACACGAAGAAGAAGCAGTGAGGACCAGACATAGCACTGGGGGGCTCCCAAACTACCTAAACAAAAACTATCTAATCTATCCTGTGAAATATAACAACCTGTACTCACAATGCTTGTGATAGGGTAGTTGTAGGTGTGCTGATTGTGATACGGTAGTTGTAGGTGTGATGGTTGTGATAGGCTAGTTGTAGGTGTGATGGTTGTGATAGGGTAGTTGTAGGTGTGCTGGTTGTGATAGGCTAGTTGTAAGTGTGGTGGTTGTGATAGGCTAGTTGAAGGTGTGATGGTTGTGATAGGGTAGTTGTAGGTGTGCTGGTTGTGATAGGGTAGTTGTAGGTGTGATGGTTGTGATACGGTAGTTGTAGGTGTGATGGTTGTGATAGGGTAGTTGTAGGTGTGATGGTTGTGATAGGGTAGTTGTAGGTGTGGTGGTTGTGATACGGTAGTTGTAGGTGTGATGGTTGTGATAGGGTAGTTGTAGGTGTGCTGGTTGTGATAGGCTAGTTGTAGGTGTGATGGTTGTGATAGGGTAGTTGTAGGTGTGATGGTTGTGATACGGTAGTTGTAGGTGTGATGGTTGTGATAGGCTAGTTGTAGGTGTGATGGTTGTGATAGTGTAGTTGTAGGTGTGATGGTTGTGATAGGCTAGTTGTAGGTGTGGTGGTTGTGATAGGCTAGTTGTAGGTGTGATGGTTGTGATAGGCTAGTTGTAGGTGTGATGGTTGTGATAGGGTAGTTGTAGGTGTGCTGGTTGTGATAGGCTAGTTGTAGGTGTGGTGGTTGTGATAGGCTAGTTGAAGGTGTGATGGTTGTGATACGGTAGTTGTAGGTGTGATGGTTGTGATAGGCTAGTTGTAGGTGTGGTGGTTGTGATAGGCTAGTTGAAGGTGTGATGGTTGTGATACGGTAGTTGTAGGTGTGATGGTTGTGATAGGGTAGTTGTAGGTGTGGTGGTTGTGATAGGGTAGTTGTAGGTGTGATGGTTGTGATAGGGTAGTTGTAGGTGTGGTGGTTGTGATAGGCTAGTTGCAGGTGTGGTGGTTGTGATAGGCTAGTTGTAGGTGTGGTGGTTGTGATAGGGTAGTTGTAGGTGTGATGGTTGTGATAGGGTAGTTGTAGGTGTGATGGTTGTGATACGGTAGTTGTAGGTGTGATGGTTGTGATACGGTAGTTGCAGGTGTGATGGTTGTGATAGGCTAGTTGTAGGTGTGGTGGTTGTGATAGGCTAGTTGCAGGTGTGGTGGTTGTGATAGGCTAGTTGTAGGTGTGGTGGTTGTGATAGGGTAGTTGTAGGTGTGATGGTTGTGATACGGTAGTTGTAGGTGTGATGGTTGTGATAGGGTAGTTGTAGGTGTGGTGGTTGTGATAGGCTAGTTGCAGGTGTGGTGGTTGTGATAGGGTAGTTGTAGGTGTGGTGGTTGTGATAGGGTAGTTGTAGGTGTGATGGTTGTGATAGGGTAGTTGTAGGTGTGATGGTTGTGATACGGTAGTTGTAGGTGTGGTGGTTGTGATAGGGTAGTTGTAGGTGTGGTGGTTGTGATAGGCTAGTTGAAGGTGTGATGGTTGTGATACGGTAGTTGTAGGTGTGATGGTTGTGATAGGGTAGTTGTAGGTGTGGTGGTTGTGATAGGCTAGTTGCAGGTGTGGTGGTTGTGATAGGCTAGTTGTAGGTGTGGTGGTTGTGATAGGGTAGTTGTAGGTGTGATGGTTGTGATAGGGTAGTTGTAGGTGTGATGGTTGTGATAGGGTAGTTGTAGGTGTGATGGTTGTGATAGGGTAGTTGTAGGTGTGATGGTTGTGATAGGGTAGTTGTAGGTGTGATGGTTGTGATAGGGTAGTTGTAGGTGTGATGGTTGTGATAGGGTAGTTGTAGGTGTGATGGTTGTGATACGGTAGTTGTAGATGTGATGGTTGTGATAGGGTAGTTGTTGTGCACCTTGACTGGCCCACTGTTCTTCAGTTCCATCACATTGACGGAGTAGTTGACTCTCTTCCCATACTGGTCAAACTGGATATTTCCTGTTAGACCATCCACACGAACCTGTACGTACACAAATGCACACACACCCACACACGTGCACACACGCACGCGTGCACACACACACACACACACACACACACACACACACACACTCCATGAGACTGACATAGGTTTTGATTTTGTGTTCTGAAGCGGTGTTTGGCTGTTTCTAGGGTAACCTGTTTCAGTGCACGTTCTATCTCCACCCCCTGAGCCCAGGGCACCGCGGGATTGGCCAGACAGTCTCCACTGTTGCCCCTCCTACTGATGTCGATTCGCTGCTTGTGGAGGAAACGGAACGCCTCCGTCATCACCTGGACAGCGTCATAGGTCAGGGCAGAAGTGTACTAGAGAGATATGGAGACAGATAGAGATGGAGAGAGAGAGAGACAGAGATGGAGGGATGGAGAGAGAGACAGATGGAGGGATGGAGAGAGATAGAGTGTTGAGTCTTGCTGTTTAGGATTTGGATCTAGGAGGTGTTAGAAGAGGTTAGGGGTGAGGGGTACCCTGATCCTGTTGTCTGCGCCAGGGTACTCCTTCTCCTCCAGAGCCTCCCATCTCTGGTCAAACCTGGACACCAGCGGATCATCAAAGTCCACAATCTGGAAGCCTGACACGTTGGCGCCACCATACTGGATCTTAGACAGGTCTCCATCCACAAAACCCTGCCCCCCACCCCCGCCCCCCCCACACACATACACACACACACACAAACACACACACACACACACACACACACACACACACACACACACACACACAGTCTCTGGTTATGTTTGCATAGATATCAGAGGTCATAGAGAGAGTCACTCACCAGATCACTCACCAGGTTAGCGATGATGTAATGGTATCCTTTCACATGTCGGCCAATCGTTATAACCTGGCAGGAAGACAGCATTGATCAATAATCCTTCCTGATTCACCACATGATCAGTGATCAAACATTTAAGTACTTCAAAGGAAAGTATGTTTACGACTGGAGTCGCATTAGACCGCACGCACACACACACACACACACACACACACACACACACACACACACACACACACACACACACACACACACACACACACACACACACACACACACACTCTCCCCTATGAGGCCAGGCTGAGCCTGGTGTTCCTACCTGTTCCATTATGTCCTTGACCTTGTCCTGTTCACAGTCCAGGATGATGCGTCTCTCCTTGCGGATCTCCAGGTCCTGGAACAGTGAGCGGTAAGCCTCATCCTTCCTCTCGTCCTTCAGGTTGCCCACGTTGATGGCCGTCACCACCCACTTCCTCTCCGCCGCCGTGTCCAGGATCACCTGCAGAGTGGACAGACCTGCACAGCACAGCCAATCAGAGCACAGATCCGCACAGCCAGTCAGAGCACAGATCCGCACAGCCAATCAGAGCACAGATCCGCACAGCCAATCAGAGCACAGATCTGCACAGCACTTCTAACTCACCTCTGTCGCTGTCGTACAGGTAGGCAAACTTCTCCCACTTGTAGTACTCCACCAGGCTCACCAGGGGGCCCTTGATGTCTGGCCTCATCTGCAGGACGAACTGGTTGAGGCCGTCGGCAGGGAAGGACGGGGTGATGAACGAGACATGCAGAGTCTCACAGAAGGAGGTGATGGTGTTGACTGACTTCTTATCATAGAAACCAAAGATGGCATACACTCCTCTGGAGAACTGAGAGCAGACTGCACGCACACGCACACGCACACACACACACACACACGAGAGATCTGGATCAGTAATACTCCGCACGTCTGATACGGCACTGCACTTGTCCAGGAATTTACATCCAAACACCTTAAACCTTTGTCCTCTCACTTCTCTTGTAATTCATCACCTCCCCCCAAGTATTCATCAAGTCCCCTGCAACCCCTAGTTTCAATCTCCCTTTGTAATTGTAAACACCTCAACTCTCCCCCTTTTGTAATTGTAAACACCCCCTCTGCCTCGCTCTTCCTCATCTCTTTGTTTAAGTCAGAAGGGCCACACCTTCGTCTTCAGACCTTTGTTTTCTTTGTTTGTCACATGTCTGTACTCTTGGCCACGCCTGCCATTTCACATGACGTGCAATGAGTTAGCCAATCACATCCTAGAAGGACTTTACCTGTGTTTTGACTGCATATAAGCCACAGCTAGAAGAGGCTGAATTCACTTCTCTGACGAAACCACCTTTGTTGCGTTGTTCAGGAAGTCCTTGCGCACGTATTGTTTTTCACAATAAACCAGACTTAACCTTTTGAACGTATCTTGGTAAATCTTTTGACTAGACCAGTTTAAAATACTATCACACACTCGTACTAATACTCATCACCAAGTTGTGTAAAGTGGTAAATCTCACACTAGCAACTTTCAGGTCTGCAGAAGCTGCTCCCCCACTACTAAAGCCAAGACCAGTCTGTCATTCCTCTACTACTAAAGCCAAGACCAGTCTGTCATTCCTCTACTACTAAAGCCAAGACCAGTCTGTCATTCCTCTACTACTAAAGCCAAGACCAGTCTGTCATTCCTCTACTACTAAAGCCAAGACCAGTCTGTCATTCCTCTACTACTAAAGCCAAGACCAGTCTGTCATTCCTCTACTTACAAGATGTCGGCCCTTCCTCCACTATTATAGCCAAGATGGCTTCCTCTCCCTCTCCTCCTCCCTCTGCTCATTATACTCAGCTCAGAGCGGCTGTCTTCTTCATGCAGAGACTCACGAGGAGATGTCTGATTCTCTCGCCCACCTGATCTTAAACCCTAAACTTCACACACCTGATCTTAACCCTTACCCAACCTGATCAATGCTGCCTTTCTGCTCCTGTGTGTGTATGAGTGAGTGTATGAGTATTTGTGTGTGTGTGTCCGTATGAGCGTTTGTGTGCGTGTGTGCACATATGAGCGTTTGTGTGCGTGTGTGTGCACATATGTGTGTGTGTGTGTCCGTATGAGCGTTTGTGTGCGTGTGTGTGCACATATGAGTATGTGTGTGTGTGTGTCCGTATGAGCGTTTGTGTGCGTGTGTGTGCACATATGAGTATGTGTGTGTGTGTCCGTATGAGCGTTTGTGTGCATGTGTGCACATATGAGTGTGTGTGTGTTCAACAGTAGATGTATATTTAGCTGTCCTACTTAGCTGCCCTGATTTTGTATTCTCCAAAGGTAAAACATTTAGTTTCATTCCTGCTTTGTCATGAGATAAACACTCCCTCTCTCTCTCTCTATCTCTATCTGTCCGTCTCTGATAGTAGTGAATACAAGTAATAATATATTGCAGTAACAGTGTAGTTGGGGTAGGCCCGGTGGCTAGGTACTTAAAGCAGAAGGTCGCTGGTTCGAGTCCTGAGCCAGGCACTGGAAAAAGTTTGTAAAATGATCCAGAACCTGCCCTTGTGCAAGGCACTTAATAACCAGCTCATCCCTAACCCTAACCAGCTCATCCCTAACCAGCTCATCCCTAACCCTAACCAGCTCATCCCTAACCCTAACCAGCTCATCCCTAACCAGCTCATCCCTAACCCTAACCAGCTCATCTCTAACCCTAAACAGCTCATCCTGTGCTGCACAGCCACTGACAACTGTGTGTGTGAATGTAAAAAGAAACTGTGTTGATGTATAAAAGACATAAACCCTAACCCTCATCACAACTGTGTGTGTGTGTGCGTGTGTTGTATGGTGTGTGTATGTGTGTGTGTGTTGTGTAGGTTGTATGGGGTGGGGGGATGGGCGCTCACTCAGCCATTCTGAACACTGCCATTGGCCTTCTCCTTTTCTTCACTGCATCAAAGACAGGCAGAGACAGACATGGCCGCCAAGCAGAAAAACAGCTCAGCGCTGCCCTACATACACTCACATGCACACACACGCACTCACGCACACACACAAATAATCAAACATTGTACAATCAAACCAACACATACATGAAGGCTATCCATTGAAAACAGGCCTGTCCTATCAGACAGCATTGTTGCATCACTCTCTCCTCTTATGACACACCTACACCTCCTCATTACCATGGTAACACCCACCCTCACCTTGTAACTCCTTATTACCATGGTAACAACACATCCCGACTCCTCCGCCCTAAGGGTCAGGAGGTTGACCACCAAGCACCCTAGTCCGCTTACCCTAACCCACTTACCCTAACCCACCCCCTCTCCCCCAAGCATAAGGACATCCTTCTGTCCAGACTGGATCTACTAGCCTGGAAGACAAAATCTTCTAGCAGCCCAGACCCATTTCATCCCAGGGTCTAACCCTAACCCTAACCCTAACCCATTTCAGGAGCAGGAGTACTTGCCTTGACAGACACAATCCTTAAGCCAATCAGCGTAATCAGAATCAGTTTATTGATGGAGAGAAACAGAATGTGAGCTCACGTGACCAGGCTGGAGATGCCAGGCGATGGCTCTAGAACCTTAGCTCAATTACAAGAGCAAACAAAAACACATACTGTACCACATACAGTACTAGCCACTGGCTCATCACAAAGGCCTGGGTTACACGGCAATGTTTATCAGCATTGCCAGAGGTTATCAGGGTTACAGGCAACGATATCGCAATGCCATTCACAACACTGGGCATGTGCGTGCCTGTTGTAAACATACCCTGACAGTCATCTATGAAAATAATTTGTTTCATATGCATTTATTTAGGGCTGCCTATCTTCAATCAAAGGAAATCTTGGTCAGTCCGTTCTCAGGCCTACATTTCCAAATTAGGGTGCATTCCTTAGTAAGCAATTAACTAGTAGGTAGTACTAATTATTTATTCAGCATAATTTATTTTATCATTATCGTTGTATAATAATAATAATAATAATAATAATAATAATTATTATTATTATTATTATTATCATTATTAATGTTGTTCTTTCTTTTGATGTAGGCCTGCTAGACCAGATTATATGAAGTCATAAGTCACAAGTCATATAATTAGGAAACTCAGTCTATTTTATTAATGTTATATAGCCTATAGCCTATTTTTTGTCTAACAAGCTTTATTGCCTGACTAATAGGCTAGATCTCTATATAATGTTGGTAGGACAAGAGTAGCCTATTTCGACTAAGCCTATATAGACTTTGAATGCTACAATGACATTCTGGGCTTTAAAATGATTATCTGTGTGATATAGGGTTAGTAAATATCTGTGTGATACAGGGTTAGTAGATTTCTGTGATACAGGGTTAGTAGATTTCTGTGATACAGGGTTAGTAGATTTATATGATACAGGGTTAGTAGATTTATGTGATACAGGGTTAGTAGATTTCTCAGTGATACAGGGTTAGTAGATTTATATGATACAGGGTTAGTAGATTTATGTGATACAGGGTTAGTAGATTTATGTGATAGTAGCCTACATGAGTCCTACAGAAGCCTACATCATTCTGACAGCAGCCTACATGCGTCCTACAATAGCCTACATCAGTCCTACAGTAGCCTACCTCAGTCCTACAGTAGCCTACATCAGTCCTACAGTAGCCTACATCAGTCCTACAGTAGCCTACCTCAGTCCTACAGTAGCCTACATCAGTCCTACAGTAGCCTACATCAGTCCTACAGTAGCCTACATCAGTCCTACAGTACTACAGCACCCTACATCAAGGCAAGGCAAGTTTATTTGTAGAGCACATTTCAGCAACAAGGCAATTCAATGTGCTTTACATGAGACATTAAAAGCATCAAGACAAAGTGCAACACATAAAAGGATTCAACATATAAAACAAAATGCAAAAAAGGTCATTTAAAACAAAATGCAGGAAAAATAAAATACAGGAATAAAAGTTACAGTGCAGTGTATGAATAAATAATTATTTGATTTAATAAAAAGCAGCGGCAAAAAGACGTTTTCAGTCTTGATTTGAAAGAACTGAGAGTTGCAGCAGACCTGCAGTTTTTAGGGAAGTTTGTTCCAGATATGTGGAGCATAAAAACTGAACGCTGCTTCTCCATGTTTTGTTTTAACTCTGGGGACAGAAAGCAGGCCTGTGCCAGACGACCTGAGAGGTCTGGATGGTTCATAACGTAGCAGCAGATCAGAAATATATTTTGACCCTAAACCATTCAGTGCTTTATAAACCAACAGCACAGGCCCGTAGCCAGGGGGGGGATCGGGTGGATCGAACGAACCCCCCCTCACGACCAAAGGTCCCGAATTTAAGACCAAAGGTCCCCCCCCCCAACAACTCGCACGTCAATCAAAATAATTTGTCACCCCCCCACCCCCGTCAACAACTTGCCGAGCGACGGGATCTTCGAGAAAAATGCGATAAGGTCCGCTTTCTGATAAAAACGAACCCCCCCTTCAACAAGGCTGGCTAGGGGCCTGCAACAGTATTTTAAAGTCAATTCTTTGACAGACAGGAAGCCAGTGTAAGCACCTCAGAACTGGAGTGATGTGATCCACTTACTCATTCTGAATCAGCTGCAGCTGTCTGATCGATTTTTCAGAGAGACCTGTAAACACACCGTTACGGTAGTCGAGTCTACTGAAGATAAACACATGGACAAGTTTTTCCAGATCCTGCATTAATCTTTATTGGTGGGTCAGAACCAGGTAAGCCAAGACCAACGAACACGCACGTGCTGTGCATATGATTTTTTGGGGGGTGCGCTTTCAAAGCATGCCCTGATGGGAGGTTTCACAGCAGCAGAAGGGTGCTGAGCATTGGCATTTTTATAAGTAAAAACATACAGAAAGACTACAGTAGCCTAGGCTACTGATGTTTTTTAACACAACAAATTTCTGTTTTTTAACACAACTAATTTGAGAGCGAACGAATAAGAGGGCAATATTTAGGCCGAAACAACCAAGCTTTTAGGGACACACTAAATAAACTACAGAGCCATTATATGACAATGGCCAAGCACCACGAAGAGGAATGACAGGATGATAAAATACACCCCCTTAGGGCACAGCACTCAATAGCCTACTCCCCTACTTCACTAATCAGTGTTTAGGCTACTACTAGGCTACTAGCCCTATTAGCCCACCGCTCCAGGAAGCAAAGTTCACGCTCTCGAGTGCTGATTAAACTAGGCAAAGCAAAACGCACAGCCATAACAACTGGTAATTAATCACAAAAGACCTACCTTATATCGTAACCCAAACTTGTTTAATCCACTTCACTTTGGAATCAATTTTCAACAAATACTCAAGATCTCAGTTTTCCATGTCCGTTGATGCTGCCAGTAGCTAGATTGTTAAAGTGTGTAACGTGATTGACAAGTAACATGAATGACGGGACAGTCATGACAAGTTTTTATTGGATAAACCGTGTCAATGTTAAAATGTCAATGGGAATTCCAATGTAAGCACTTCCAGAACTGGCTAAGGCCTACCCTACGCCCACTTTTAAGCATTTTGACAAATGACAGATTAGGTTACATATCGACTGATGACATTTTTTGTGGTTTTGTATGTGTGGGCTAATTTGATTGGTTGATATTTCACTTGGTCTTGATTTCCGTAAGCCAGAATCCTTTTACCTGGCCTACAATGTTAAGTGAAAGACGAGCTAGTAAGACAGCTGTCAACGGACCGTAACGTGGACTGTATTTTCACGAGGCATGTAGGGGGTGACGGAGCACTACGAAAACAGTAAACACGGATGAAAATGAAGCAATAAGGCAGAATACAAGACGCATTTAAGTCAAAAACAGTCTGAAAGTCGAGAAGGCGGAAAAATCAAGTTTTATTCGGATTTGTATGGGTAAGCCAGGCTTACCCTGGCTTATAGGAGTAATCGCCACTGGTGATAGTAGGCTGACTTTGTAATTGTCTTAATGTGACTGTTGAAATTCAGGTCTGAGTCCATGACTACACCAAGATTTCTGGCTTCGTTTGTGGTTTTTAGCATTACTGATTGGAGCTGAGCGCTGACTTTTAATCATTCTTCTTTGGCTCCATTTTATTTTTGTTTAGTTGAAGAAAGTTCTGGCACATCCAATCTTTGATTTGTTCAATGCACTTACTCAGCGCTTGTATGGGATTATAGTCCCCTGGTGATATAGTGATATAAATGTGTGTCGTCTGCATAGCTTTTGTTTTCCATAATTTGAGCTAGTGGGAGCATGTACATGTTGAACAGAGTAGGCCCCAGAATGGAGCCTTGGGAAACGTCATGTCATTTTTGTCCGCTCAGATTTACTATAAATTCTACAGTACCCTACATCAGTCCTACAGTAGCCTACCTTAGTTCTACAGTAGCCTACATCAGCTCTACAGTAGCCTACATCAACCCTACATTAGCCTACATCAGTACTACAGTAGCCCACACCAGTACTACAGTAGCCTACACCAGTACTACAGTACTACACTAGCTTACATCAGTCCTACAGTTAGCCTACATCAGTCCTACAGTTAGCCTACATCAGTACTACAGTAGCCTACCTCAGTCCTCCAATACTAGAGTAGCCTACATCAGCCCTACAGTAGCCTATATCAGTACTACAGCAACGTACATCAGTCCTACAGTAACCTATATCAGTACTACAGTAACCTATATCAGTACTACAGTACCCTACACCAGTACTACAGTGGCGTACATCCATCCTCCAGTACCACAGTAGCCTACATCAGTACTACAATAGCCTACATCAACCCTACAGTAGCCTACATCAGTACTACAGTAGCCTACATCAGTACTACAGTAGCCTACATCAGCCCTACAGTAACTTACATCAGTACTACAGTAGCCTACATCAGTACTACAGTAGCCTACATCAGTCAGACAGTACCCTACATGAACCCTACAGTAATCCAGTAGCCTACATCAGTACCACAGTAGCCTACATCAGTACTAAAACAAACAAACATCTTTACTTGTCACACGGTGAAAGGCGGCATATCACATGGTGTAGGCGGCAAAACACACACGGAATGGCTGGAGCATCCACCGATGAAAGTTCTCTGCTTTTAACCCATCAGTACTACCATCATACTACAGTCCTACAGTGGCCTACCTCAGTCCTACAGTAGCCTACCTCAGTCCTACAGTGGCCTACCTCAGTCCTACAGTGGCCTACCTCAGTCCTACAGTAGCCTACCTCAGTCCTACAGTGGCCTACCTCAGTCCTACAGTGGCCTACCTCAGTCCTACAGTAGCCTACCTCAGTCCTACAGTGGCCTACCTCAGTCCTACAGTAGCCTCTCAGTCCTACAGTACGGCAATGGCCTGCATCAGTACTACAGTAGCCTATATCAGTACTAAAGTAGCCTGCATCATTCCTACAGTAGCCTACACATTAGTACTACAGTAGCTTACTTCAGTCCTACTGTAGCTTACCTCAGTCGTAAGTCACAAGTATAGAGGTAGTAGCCTGGATTCTCCATACCACATCCTATAGGTATTTTGTGTTTGTAAGAACAGAAAGTTAAACTAGTGTGTGAAAAGAGTATGATGAAAGTTCTACTTGACAAATGGTCAAAATATGCCATATGGTTTGGCTGGTCATTACACCTGTGCTTCTTTCCCACACTTATCGCACTAGACTGTTTCAATAAATAGAAAAACTGAAGAGGCTTTTTTGGTGTTGTTGGATGCTTCCTCTGGAAAGTAGAAGTTGTATGCAGATTGTATGGAAAGTAGATGTATGCAAAGCATAGTGCATAGGATAGGGGTGGCGCGTAGCTTGGGAGGTGGAGCATCGGGATTCGGAGGTCTCTGGTTCGATCCCAGCTCCTGGCAGTGTGCCGAACTGTCCTTGAGCAAGACCCTGAACCCCAAAATCACTCATGTGCAGTACTGTCACCTCACAGCAAGAAGATGGAGGACCGCTTGGATGGGAGAAATTCAGGGAACAATTTCCACCGACGACTGCAGATGCATGTGTGTGTGTCTGTCCCCGCTCGCTCACATGTGTATTTGTGTGAACTGTATGTGTTTACCACTGCAGTGTGGCAAATGGAACACCCTCGAGGTCTTTAATATTAAAATCAACAGCTACTAAATAGCACCTACAAAACAGAATGTAGAGTAGGCCTACAACCACAGGCATCTGGTAGGCCGCAATAGGAACTAACCCTAACCCAATAGGAGGCCTTTAAGGACCGTTGTGCAGTGGGCTGGCATGTCAAGTACACGCACTCTCCCCGACCCGTTTTATTCAGACTGTCTGATGTCACTGGAGCGTAACGCGCCCGCGAGCCTGCAATATTAAATACATCGTCTCCCAGTGGGCTGCGCGCGGGTTAGAGCTCCTCAAATCAGTGCCAACCCACCCCCACCAGCTTCCCCCGGTAAAAGGATTAATAAAACCATTACGGCTTGTCATCCCACTCACAGCAGTTGGTCACTGCGAAGCTGTTAGCCACCTCCAGATTGTCAATATGAGGCGTGAGGCGGAACTCCGCCGTCCCAAACTGGACCATCCCGATCCGGAACGCACTGTACTCCTGGTCCGCACCACGAGGAAACAAGCCCCCTACAAGAGAGAGAGAGAGAGAGAGAGAGAGAGAGAGAGAGAGAGAGAGAGAGAGAGAGAGAGAGAGAGAGAGAGAGAGAGAGAGAGAGAGAGAGAGAGAGAGAGAGAGAGAGAGAGAGAGAGAAGAGAGAGAGAGAGAGAGAGAGAAGCAGAATGAATAGCCTTTTTAAACACACACGGAACAATCAGTAGCCTATACATATCATCCTCGGCCACTTCGATGTTCTGTATAAAACTGTTTTTCTCCTCAAATCCATTTCTTCTTAAACATCATTTTCATTCTTAATCAACATCGGCCGCATTGGTAATCATGTCGAAAACATTCCATGTTCTAATTTAAAAGGCCTAATCTGAGCCTCGCTGTCACAACAAGACGAATTGGTTCGGTTCTGCAGCCGTCGGCAGATGGAGAGGAGGAGAAGAGGAGGAGATAGGAGAGGAGGAGAAGAGGAGGAGATAGGAGCGGAGGACTACGTACCTATCTGAACACTGGGAGAACCGCAGAGCGACTCGCGCCAAAAGACTGCCAGCACAAACAGCAGATTCATCGTCTTCAACATTTCCAAACGCAGTGTCGATGTCTACCGAATAACGACATCCAGCGGGTACCGGCACCTCAGCCTGTCCTCATAGTAACCGGAGGCCGGATTAACGGTGATGGGCACCTGAAAAGGGGGGGGGTCGCGTGCCCGTTGTTTGTGGTCCGGACGTGGGAGGATGGCTCGAGCTCTGCAGATGTCTCTCTCTCTCTCTTGCTCCTATGCGCGAGCACTGCAGGACCGACCGCGAGCAGACAGCTAGAGAATACTGATGAGGACGGAAAGACACGAGCGGAGACGAGCTCCAGACTCGAGTAGCCTACAGTCACACGCGCGCAGGACGGGGGTGGATGCGTGTCTAATTCATTCAAACACGGGCGCGATGTAACACATGAAAACATCAAGGCTCATAACTCCTCGTGTATTTATGCGTGTGTGGATTACTGAGATCTCGCATAAATACACGGCGGACATGTGATGTAGTTGAATAATGTATGGTTACATTGTGGTGATGATACGACCTCCCCACGTGCCGTGCTAATGGTTACTTTACATCTCTCTGCTCTCTCTCTCTCTGCTCTCTCCCTCTCTCTGCTCTCTTCCTCTCTCTCTGCTCTCTCCCTCTCTCTGCTCTCTCCCTCTCTCTGCTCTCTTCCTCTCTCTGCTCTCTTCCTCTCTCTCTGCTCTCTCTCTCTCTCTGATCTCTCCCTCTCTCTGCTCTCTTCCTCTCTCTGCTTTCTCCCTCTCTCTGCTCTCTCTCTGCTCTCTCCGCCTTCATCTCTGTTTTACCCTCTTGTGCTGCAGTGAGTGGGAGAAGACGGACTATAGCACATATTAGATATATAACACATAGATATGTACACGGAGATACACTGATATGTACACAGATATACAACACATACTAGATATATAGATATGTACACAGATATACTGATATGTAGATATATGACACATACTTGACATATAACACATACTGTAGATATAACAGATATATACACAGATGCACTGTTGATATCTACAGATATTATGTGTTATGAATACATAGTAGTATGTTATATATAACATACTACTATGTATTCATAACACATAATATGTATGTACGATGCACTGATGACGTACACAGATATATAACACATACTATGTACACAGATGCACTGATAATATGTACACAGATATATAACACATTCTAGATATGTATGCATAACACACACTAGGCATGTGGAGATGGTTGAGGAGGTGAGACCTCACTTCATCTCTCCCTGCAGTTCATGTTCAATTTCACTAGGTGGCACTGCAAGACAGAATCAAAACTCCTAGATGGACAGTAGATGGATAGACAGACAGAGTAGATAGATGGACAGACAGACAGAGTAGATAGATGGACAGACAGACAGAGTAGATAGATGGACAGACAGACAGAGTAGATAGATGGACAGACAGAGTAGATAGATGGACAGACAGACAGAGTAGATAGATGGACAGACAGACAGAGTACATAGATGGACAGACAGACAGAGTAGATAGATGGACAGACAGACAGAGTAGATAGATGGACAGACAGACAGAGTAGATAGATGGACAGACAGACGAGTAGATAGATGGACAGACAGAGTAGATAGATGGACAGACAGACAGAGTAAATAGATGGACAGACAGAGTAGATAGATGGACAGACAGACAGAGTAGATAGATGGACAGACAGAGTAGATAGATGGACAGACAGAGTAGATAGATGGACAGAAACACAAAGTTAGATGGACAGAGAAGACAGACAGAGTAGATAGAGTAGACAGATGGACAGAGAGTAGATAGATTGATAGAGTAGATAGATTGATAGACAGACATACAGACAGTAACATAGATAGATGGATAGACAGAGAGTACAGATATTGGCCGGGTTTCCCGAACGAGTTAAGAAGCACTTAACTCTAAAGTACTTCTTAACTCCCATACAAAGGGTTGCTTAAGAAGGGTTCCTTAAGAAAGTTTTATTATCGGGAAACGCGGCAAATAACACTTGGCTGTGAAAATGTTCACTCGCCTACTCAGTAGTTCAGAAACTACAAAAAAGCGGTATTGAAAAAACAGGTCCACCACAATATTTAGGTGGGCTAGCTTGTAGAAGCTAGCCCAACTTGTAATATTCCCACTATTTCTTTCTTTCTTTCTTTCTTTCTTTCTTTCTTTCTTTCTTTCTTTCTTTCTTTCTTTCTTTCTTTCTTTCTTTCTTTCTTTCTTTCTTTCTTTCTTTCTTTTAGTTCTCCCCTTAGCTACTTCTTCATACTTTGTGCTAGAAACTTCATTCAAACTTTAAAATGTTCATTATGTTTAACTGTTTCCCGGACCTATTCAGATTTTAGATTTTTTTAAATAGTTTTTTAGTAATTTAACTTTTAATAGTAATTTGTGTGCCATTGAAACTGCTGGTGGAATGTTCAGTATCATTATATGTTTTTAGAGTGGTGGCAGCGGTTGCTTTAAAAATATTCACATATGTCGTACACTGCTGGTACTCCTACAGTTTTGACATCTCTCACACACATTATATATCGAAATGTTCACACAACTGTGCTGATTCGTACAATGTAAATATCTAAGCTGTGTGACTTATAGTTTTCGCTGTATGATGATTTGTTTAGCGGCAGTGGCTAGTTGCAAAACTAGAATGGAGAAGTAAGACGCCTCCTTCCCTCCACTAGTCTGGGGGTCCACCTTGGGCAAGTACCCCCTAGCCCCCCTACCTGGGGTTACAGGAAAAATCCCGATGACAAAACAACCAAAAGGAAGAGAGACCCGGCCCGGAGGAAGCCCGGGGCCCTCGTCTGGAGCCAGGCCCAGACGGAGGGCCCGCCTGCGAGCGCCTGGTGGCCGGGCTTACCATGGAGCCCGGCCGGGCCCAGCCCGAATAAGCAACGTGGAAGCACCATCTCCTCCTCCATCGTCCCGTGGACCCACCACCCGCGGGAGGAATTGTCGGGGTCGGGTGCGCTGCCAACTAGGTGGCGGTGAAGGCGGGGGGCACCGACGGACCGGACCCGGGCGGCAAAGGCTGGCTCTGGGGACATGGAACGTGACCTCGCTGGGGGGGAAGGAGCCGGAGCTTGTGAGGGAGGTGGAGCGATACCAATTACACCTGGTGGGGCTAACCTCCACGCACAGCACCAGCACCGGAACCAAACTCCTGGATAGGGGTTGGACCCTGTTCTTCTCCGGAGTTGCGCACGGTATGAGGCGTAAGGCAGTTGTGGCTATACTAGCTAGCCCCCAGCTTGGCGCCTCTGTGCTGGAGTTCACCCCAGTGGACGAGAGGGTCGCCTCCCTGCGCCTTAGGACTGTGGGGGGGGGACTCTGACTGTGGTTTGTGCTTATGCACCGAACAGCAGTTCAGAGTACTCGGCCTTCCTGCAGACCCTGAGTGGAGTCCTTTTGGGGGCTCCTGCAGGGGACTCCACTGTCCTACTGGGGGACTTCAATGCACACGTAGGCAATGATGGAGAAACTTGGAGGGGCGTGATTGGGAGGCATGGCCACCACGATCTGAACCCGAGTGGTGTTTTGTTGTTGGACTTCTGTGCTAGTCACGGTTTGTCCATAACAAACACCATGTTCGAACACAAGGATGCCCACAAGTACACCTGGCATCAGAACACCTTAGGCCGAAGGTCAATGATCGATTTCGTTATCGTATCATCTGATCTGAGGCCATGTGTTTTGGACACTCGGGTAAAGAGAGGGGCAGAGCTGTCCACTGATCACCATCTGGTGGTGAGCTGGTTTCGATGGCGGGGGAAGCTTCTGGACAGACCTGGAAAACCCAAGCGTGTAGTGAGGGTGAACTGGGAACGTCTGGAGGAAGAGCCTGTCCGGAGAGATTTCAATTGCCACCTCCGGCGGAGCTTCTCAGGCATCCCTGTGGAGGTTGGGGACACCAAGCATGAGTGGTCGGTGTTCAAAGCCTCCATTGCTGAAGCTGCGGCTGGGAGCTGTGGCCTGAGGGCCATAGGTACCTCAAGGGGCGGTAACCCTCGGACACCGTGGTGGACAGCGGTGGTCAGGGAAGCCGTCCGACTGAAGAAGGAGGCCTTCCGGGATATGTTAGCCCGGGAGACCCCAGAAGCAGTTGCAGGGTATCGACTGGCCCGGAGGGCTGCAGCTTCGGCCGTGACCAAGGCAAAGCAGCGGGTGTGGGAGGAGTTCGGAGAATCCATGGAGAAGGACTTTCGGTCGGCACCAAAGTGTTTCTGGAAGACCATCAGACACTTCAGGAAGGGAAAGCGGGGGACCATCCAAGCTGTATACAGCAAGGAGGAGACACTGCTGACCTCAACTGAGGAGGTTGTTGAGCGTTGGAAGGAGCACTTTGAGGAACTCCTGAACCCGACTAATCCACCCTCTACGATCGAGGCAGAGCCGGAAGATGATGGGGGGTCGTCAATTTCCTTGGAGGAGGTCACTGAGGTAGTCAAACAACTCCACAGTGGCAGAGCCCCAGGGACTGATGAGATCCGTCCAGACATGCTGAAGGCGCTGGGTGTAGAGGGGCTGTCTTGGTTGACACGCCTCTGTAACATTGCGTGGAAGTCTGGGTCAGTACCGAAGGAGTGGCAGACTGGGGTGGTGGTCCCAATATTTAAAAAAGGGGACCAGAGGGTGTGTGCGAATTATAGAGGCATCACATTACTCAGCCTCCCAGGGAAAGTTTACTCCAAGGTGCTGGAAAGGAGGGTCCGGCCGATAGTCGAACCTCAGATCGAAGAGGAACAATGCGGATTTCGTCCTGGTCGTGGAACTACCGACCAGCTCTTCACTCTCGCAAGGATCTTGGAGGGGGCTTGGGAGTTTGCCCAACCTGTCTACATGTGTTTTGTGGACTTGGAGAAGGCTTACGACCGGGTCCCTCGAGAGGTCTTGTGGAGGGTTATGCGGGAGTATGGGGTGAGTGGGTCCCTACTTAGGGCCATCCAATCCCTGTACACCCAGAGCGAGAGCTGTGTGTCCACCCACATCCATTGTATGACCAAAACGGTGGTAGAGCAATTATTAGACTTTCTCAAAAGTGCTAGTTTTGTCAATGTTTTGATCTGAACCATTGTATATGATCATAAGTAACCTTAAAACAGGGCTAAACATGCATTTTCCCTTTACTACTCCTTTAAGTGTACAAATTTGTCTTTTATTTGAAAGGTGGGGGACTACAAACTGTAGCGACCTCGGAGAAAAGGCTTTAATCTTTCCAACGATGTTTTTACTTTGTTGAGTAACAAAATGGTTTTGTCTGTAGACTCAGACGAGCGGGCTGAGGAAGTGCATTCATAGGTAAATTGCATTGACAGTAACAGAGCGTTATCTGTAGGATATCGCCCTGGACCAGGTCTAGGGGCGACGGAGCACTACCAAAACGCTAAACAGTCAAAAACAGTGTGAAAGTCGATTTTTGTGCCTTCTTTCACTTAAAGAAAGCACAAAAATCAAGTGTTATTTGGATTTGTATGGGTAAGCCAGGCTTACCCTGGCTTATAGGAGCAATCGCCACTGTTGATAACCAAAATTTTGCAGCTATGGCGGGACAAATGCATCCATTGATGAATTAACGTATGGGAAACACTGAGAAGTAACCTTTACATGTATAATGGAAGAAGCACAACCATAAACATTTCTTGGATATTTTTATTACACAATGGTCTTCAAATATACTTTTGACTTTGACGTTTATATTTGGTCAGATCATTAGCTTTCCTTGCAAAAAGTACTGACAGGAGACGCAACGAGAACGCTGATCTAACTTGTCTCCCCAAAAAACTTAATAAAGAACTGATTACTATGTATAGTGCTAAATGAAACACATACATTTAAATACAAATACATTTAAACAAATGCCTCAAGGCTGTCTTTAAGGAACTGATTGATGTTTAAAGCCTCAAGGCTGCCTATAAGGAACAAGGCAAAGCACACTCATGAACTGATAGACTGACTGACTGACTGACTGACTACTTATGGCAAGATGGGGTAGTCGTGCTCACCAAGAGCTGGGACCCAAGCAGCTTGTGCTGGTGCTGATGCTGCCGCTGCGAGACGCTCTCTGAGGCCATCTCCAGGGTTGGGATGATCTGCAGCAGCAGGACCATGGCCACCATCTTCAACCTTTAAATGGTTAAATGCAATTAGGCCTACTGTAAGTCGCTTAGCAGACACAAAAGTGTCTTCTAAATAAATGACTAATGTAATGTTGGACAAAAGTGTCTGCTAAATGACTGATGTAATGTTACCTCCTCTGGCTCCATGATGTCTCTGTTCTCCAGGCAGAGGTTGTGCAGGACAGCACACGCAGCGATCACCTCGGCAGCCAAGGGCAACTTCACCTAAAAGCGCAGTTTTGCACTTTGAGATTTGTTTCTAATGTAAAGTGTGTTACAAAGAAAATGTATTATTATAATTTATTATTACCTCCAGAGCCTTCAGAAAGATCCCCCTCCACCTTGTCTTCATCATCCCGAACACCCTCTCTATGATGCACAGGGCTCTGGCATGCAGGGCGTTGAAGCGCTCCCGCACCAGTCCCTGCACTGGCTCTCTGAAATATAATAATAATACATGTAATACATGCTTTAAAGATCAAGATAAAATAGTACACACATGATTATAAAAACAGGAACCAGAGTTACTGTAGCTAACAAGAAAATAAAGAAGCAAGCCTTCCTCTAAAAATACCTGTATGGCGTGATGAGGGCGATGGGTTCAGCCAGGCAGGTGTAGCTTCCGTCCCCGAGGAGACATACATGTCCAAGTTCTTCAGGACACGTGAGTCATGGGCTGATCCCAGATCGCCAACTAAGATGTTGACAAACCGCACCTCGTGGTCACAGACAGCCTGCATCTGGATGGAGTGGTAGAGCTTTGGGTTGAAGTAGCTCTGCTGTTCTGCCGCTGGGGGGATGAAGCGGACATGCGTGCCGCCGATGGCTCCGGCCAAATTCCTGAAGGCATGAGATCTGGCCAGGCGGGCAAACCCAGCCTCGACCTCCTCCAGCTCTGCCTCTGTGGGGTACCCCATCACGCGGCTTATGATACACTGAATGCCCCTGCTGACTCTGTGGACCACATCACAGACGGTCGACCGCGGCATGTCAAAGGCCTCTGACACAATCCAGTAGGAGGTTGCACTGGCCAGCCAGTAGACAAAGACTAGCACCTGTGTGTGAATGACAAGACCATTGTAAAGGGTGAGTACAGAGAAAAGCTCTAAATGCAATTAATTATTATTATTGTTATTGCTATTATTAGCACCTCCATGGTCTTGCCCCATCCTCCCTGACCATCACCAAGGGTATCAAGGGTATCAATGATGTGCCTCAGTGTCGGTCTTGACAATCTGAAGTCCCTCCTTGTGTCCGCGCCGTCAAAATAGGTCCTCAGCAGGGACGTGGAGGTTGACTTGGTGAGGACCTCTGTCTTCCATGCGAGCCTACAGGGGGAATATTATTAGGGCAAACTTTAACTCATTTGTGCTTATGGCATATACTTGTCTTTACAATATGATAATAGAGAGATGTCATTATCTGTAGAGCTAAAATTTAACATTACAAAGCAGGCGTGTAGTGATGAGTAAACTCAGTTTACCCACCTCTTTAAAATGAGTTGAGTTTTATTGTTTTGCTTACCTGCCTCCTCTCAGAATATATTTAATATAACATTCCTGGTACAAATATAACAGTATAGCTAGCCCCAAGCCAGCACATGCGGGGCTATCAACTAACGTAGCTAGCAAGCTAATGTTCAATATTTACCTCAACTACAAGCATGTCGAGAACAAATCTCATGACGGCTCTTCTCCTTGCAGCGCGAACACGACTTCTCCTGGCAGCAGCCGCACATCCCATGCCAGGAAAAGGCAACATTTTTGTGGATAATACACAAAACGATCACAGAAAACACCAGAGAATTGTACCACAGCTTCGTGGTCTGAGTAAACAGTATCGTAGCCCGTCATAGCCCCGTCACTTCCGCTGGATGACTCGAGTAACATGCTGTATTTTCTCACATACTACACGCGTTTTGTGTAACAGTACGTACTTTATAGCATGTAGTATGCCTACTATATAGTACCTACTACATAGCATGTAGCAGGTAATATGCATTTCGGACACGGCCACAGACACCCTTTTATGACTACTGTAGCATTATATTTCTACCTTCAGATGAATGATACA
>NC_140253.1:87500-150000 GCF_949987555.1 Borostomias antarcticus
ACCAACAGACCGAGATGGACAGATGGATGGATGGACGAATAGATGGATGAACTGACGGACGGACGTAGGATTATGGGAGGAGGTGGGTCAGAGGTGAGGGGTCGGAGGTCGTACCCAGGGGGACCCGGGCGGCGCTGGCGTCGGGGTTGATCCAGAAGGAGAGCCATGACAGAACCACGATCAGCAGGGTGGGCGCATACACACCCATCAAATAGAACCCCACCTGCCTCCGCAACATGAAGATCACCTCCACACAGGTGTAGTACCCTACACACACACACACACAGACACACACACACACAAATATACACACAGGTCAACATGAAGATCACCTCCACAGAAGTGTAGTACCCTACACACACACACACACAAACACGCACACACGCACACACACACAGGTCAACATGAAGATCACCTCCACACAGGTGTAGTACCCTACACACACACACACACACACACAGACACACACACACACACACACAAATATACACACAGGTCAACATGAAGATCACCTCCACAGAAGTGTAGTACCCTACACACACACACACACAAACACGCACACACACACACAGGTCAACATGAAGATCACCTCCACACAGGTGTAGTTGGACACGCGCTCCACACGCGCTTGTTTCATTCACAATAGGGAGACCTCCAATCACGTACTTATACGTGCTCATGTAAGTTACTGTGGACGAGCTTCATTCGAAATGTTAGCGTAATAATAATAATAATAGTAATAATAATGATATAATGTATAATAATAATAGTAATAATAATAATAGTAATTATATTAATAATAGTAATAATAATGCCCCAAAATGCGTTGTAATTTTTAACATTTAACATTTAACATAATGATGACCACCACACCACCAATGTCGTTCGAATGTGTTGTTGGTACAGCATGAAGCTATCAGTAATGTGTATCAGTAATGTGTTGTTGGTCCAGCATGTGAAGCTATCAGTAATGTGTATCAGTAATGTGTTGTTGGTACAGCATGAAGCTATCAGTAATGTGTATCAGTAATGTGTTGTTGGTCCAGCATGTGAAGCTATCAGTAATGTGTTGTTGGTACAGCATGTGAAGCTATCAGTAATGTGTTGTTGGTACAGCATGTGAAGCTATCAGTAATGTGTATCAGTAATGTGTTGTTGGTACAGCATGTGAAGCTATCAGTAGGCTATACTCAAGCTCGCGCGACAATCAAAAAAAAAAAAAAAAAAACTCTTGTTATAGCACTAATGTTCAACCAGAAAACCAGACCTAAGCACCCATTCAGATTATTTTCACTCAACAGTGCCTGTCGGTGTTATTCAAAAGCTATAACTAACTGCCTGGGAAAACTGGTCCGTGGGTGCTTTATCCATAATATATAAGGCTGTGTGTCCACTGGCAAGCTGTATAGCTGAATAGCGTCAATCACAGCTGCTTAGAATGCATTAGAGCTGGAGTTCATAGCTGGCTCCGACGTTTACACCTAAGTTAGCAACGGGTGTCGTGTTCTGCAGACTGCAATTAACTAGCCAAGGCAAGATGACACGCACCCTAACCTCTTGGCATTAAAACTTGCTCGAACTGGGCAGGCGCTGGGCAACTGCTGTTTAGCTATGTTGTCAGCTCTAGAACACAGAAAAAGAAATATATAATATTATAATGTAGGATTTCTGGTGAAATACACAGTACATTTTATTTAAAGTAATCCAAAAGTAACTGAAAGTAATCCCTTACTTTACTTTTAAATTGTGGTAATTGGATTACGTTACTGACTACAATTTTTCACAAGTAACTTGTAGGCTAACTGTAAGGGATTGCTTTTTGAAAGTAACCTTCCCAGCCCTGGGTAAAGGTCATTGTGTGTACAGACTTTGTTGTCTTGTCATGACTGTCATGTACTGTGTAACTGTCTTGTTGGGTCTATCCGTATACTGTAATGTCCCTGTGATGTTGTGATGTTCTGTCAGTAGTCTGTACTGTTTTATGTGTTGTAATTTCATGCTGAATGTCATTATGTGTATAAGTGTACTATGTGTTGTAATGTAATTGTATGTGATTGTATGCAATGTCATGTATGTTATATGTTATGTGTACATGTGTACGTACTGTATGTATGTGTGTATGTATGTTATTTTATTTTAATTTTTGTGGACCCCAGGAAGATTAGTGGTTGTCCTGCAACCACTAATGGGGATCCTAATAAAACTAAACTAAACTATTCATCCAGTCAGATGATAATTCATACCAATGTCTAGTATAACAGATGTATATAGAAGAAGCCTATACAAGAGGCCTGACAGTCTAGAGTCAAGCTACTTTTATAGTAATACCTGTGCCTATGCAGTATGTGGTGCTGTAGTAGAGTAATTCCTGTGCCTATGTAGTATTTGGTGCAATAGTATGCCTATTTACAGTAGTATTTGGTGCAGCAGTACAGTAGTAATGACTGTGCCTATGTAGTATTTGGTGCTGTAGTACAGTAGTAATGACTGTGCCTATGTAGTATTTGGTGCCGTAGTACAGTAGTAATACCTGTGCCTATGTAGTATTTGGTGCAGTAGTACAGTAGTAATACCTGTGCCTATGTAGTATTTGGTGCTGTAGTACAGTAGTAATACCTGTGCCTATGTAGTATTTGGTGCCGTAGTACAGTAGTAATATCTGTGCCTATGTAGTATTTGGTGCTGTAGTACAGTAGTAATATCTGTGCCTATGTAGTATTTGGTGCTGTAGTACAGTAGTAATATCTGTGCCTATGTAGTATTTGGTGCAGTAGTACAGTAGTAATGACTGTGCCTATGTAGTATTTGGTGCAGTAGTACAGTAGTAATGACTGTGCCTATGTAGTATTTGGTGCTGTAGTACAGTAGTAATGACTGTGCCTATGTAGTATTTGGTGCCGTAGTACAGTAGTAATGACTGTGCCTATGTAGTATTTGGTGCTGTAGTACAGTAGTAATGACTGTGCCTATGTAGTATTTGGTGCCGTAGTACAGTAGTAATGACTGTGCCTATGTAGTATTTGGTGCCGTAGTACAGTAGTAATGACTGTGCCTATGTAGTATTTGGTGCTGTAGTACAGTAGTAATGACTGTGCCTATGTAGTATTTGGTGCCGTAGTACAGTAGTAATGACTGTGCCTATGTAGTATTTGGTGCCGTAGTACAGTAGTAATGACTGTGCCTATGTAGTATTTGGTGCTGTAGCACAGTAGTAATGACTGTGCCTATGTAGTATTTGGTGCAGTAGTAGCGTAGTAATACCTGTGCCTGGGTAGAACTTAGTACAGTTGCCATATTCGATGTCTTCCTGTTTGATGTCGAACTGTGGCAGAGCGATTTCGTCCATCTGTACCGGGTCTGACTGCCACATGAACACCAGGTCACTGGTGGTGTAGCCAACTGAAACAACAACACGCACCATACTAACGATATTGTAACATTATACTAACAAACGTTGTTAAAACATGCAGGGGTGGCCCTGGGTGTGGGCGCCACATCCATCCTTTGTAGGAGTAGGCGTGGACGTGCTATGGTGGGGCGGGGCTCCCATGCCTAGCAGGGCAGACCATAAGAAAGTTTCTCTTCAAACTTGACTGATAGGGCCAATATATGATATGAATATACAGTACTAGATAACAGAACAGTATAGGACTGAGCAAGTATGTGAGTGCTTACAGCCCTCCAGGGTGAGAGGGTTAGAGTCAGGGTAGCTTACAGCCCTCCAGGGTGAGAGGGTTAGAGTCAGGGCATCTTACAGCCCTCCAGGGTGAGAGGGTTAGAGTCAGGGTAGCTTACAGCCCTCCAGGGTGAGAGGGTTAGAGTCAGGGCATCTTACAGCCCTCCAGGGTGAGAGGGTTAGAGTCAGGGTATCTTAAAGCCCACCAGGGTGAGAAGGGTAGAGTCAGGGTATCTTACAGCCCTCCAGGGTGAGAGGGGTAGAGTCAGGGTAGCTTACAGCCCTCCAGGGTGAGAGGGTTAGAGTCAGGGCATCTTACAGCCCTCCAGGGTGAGAGGGTTAGAGTCAGGGCATCTTACAGCCCTCCAGGGTGAGAGTCAGGGTATCTTACAGCCCTCCAGGGTGAGAGGGTTAGAGTCAGGGCATCTTACAGCCCTCCAGGGTGAGAGGGTTAGAGTCAGGGCATCTTACAGCCCTCCAGGGTGAGAGTCAGGGTATCTTACAGCCCTCCAGGGTGAGAAGGGTAGAGTCAGGGTATCTTACAGCCCTCCAGGGTGAGAGTCAGGGTATCTTACAGCCCTCCAGGGTGAGAGGGTTAGAGTCAGGGCATCTTACAGCCCTCCAGGGTGAGAGGGTTAGAGTCAGGGTAGCTTACAGCCCTCCAGGGTGAGAGGGGTAGAGTCAGGGCATCTTACAGCCCTCCAGGGTGAGAGGGTTAGAGTCAGGGCATCTTACAGCCCTCCAGGGTGAGAGGGTTAGAGTCAGGGCATCTTACAGCCCTCCAGGGTGAGAGGGTTAGAGTCAGGGTATCTTACAGCCCTCCAGGGTGAGAGGGTTAGAGTCAGGGCATCCTACAGCCCTCCAGGGTGAGAGGGTTAGAGTCAGGGCATCCTACAGCCCTCCAGGGTGAGAGGGTTAGAGTCAGGGTAGCTTACAGCCCTCCAGGGTGAGAGGGTTAGAGTCAGGGCATCTTACAGCCCTCCAGGGTGAGAGGGTTAGAGTCAGGGCATCTTACAGCCCTCCAGGGTGAGAGGGTTAGAGTCAGGGCATCTTACAGCCCTCCAGGGTGAGAGGGTTAGAGTCAGGGCATCTTACAGCCCTCCAGGGTGAGAGGGTTAGAGTCAGGGTATCTTACAGCCCTCCAGGGTGAGAGGGTTAGAGTCAGGGCATCCTACAGCCCTCCAGGGTGAGAGGGTTAGAGTCAGGGCATCCTACAGCCCTCCAGGGTGAGAGGGTTAGAGTCAGGGTAGCTTACAGCCCTCCAGGGTGAGAGGGTTAGAGTCAGGGCATCTTACAGCCCTCCAGGGTGAGAGGGTTAGAGTCAGGGCATCTTACAGCCCTCCAGGGTGAGAGGGTTAGAGTCAGGGCATCTTACAGCCCTCCAGGGTGAGAGGGTTAGAGTCAGGGCATCTTACAGCCCTCCAGGGTGAGAGGGTTAGAGTCAGGGTATCTTACAGCCCTCCAGGGTGAGAGGGTTAGAGTCAGGGCATCCTACAGCCCTCCAGGGTGAGAGGGTTAGAGTCAGGGTATCTTACAGCCCTCCAGGGTGAGAGGGTTAGAGTCAGGGCATCTTACAGCCCTCCAGGGTGAGAGGGTTAGAGTCAGGGTAGCTTACAGCCCTCCAGGGTGAGAGGGTTAGAGTCAGGGTAGCTTACAGCCCTCCAGGGTGAGAGGGTGAGAGTCAGGGCATCCTACAGCCCTCCAGGGTGAGAGGGTTAGAGTCAGGGTAGCTTACAGCCCTCCAGGGTGAGAGGGTTAGAGTCAGGGCATCCTACAGCCCTCCAGGGTGAGAGGGTTAGAGTCAGGGTAGCTTACAGCCCTCCAGGGTGAGAGGGTTAGAGTCAGGGCATCCTACAGCCCTCCAGGGTGAGAGGGTTAGAGTCAGGGCATCTTACAGCCCTCCAGGGTGAGAGGGGTAGAGTCAGGGCATCTTACAGCCCTCCAGGGTGAGAGGGTTAGAGTCAGGGTAGCTTACAGCCCTCCAGGGTGAGAGGGTTAGAGTCAGGGTAGCTTACAGCCCTCCAGGGTGAGAGGGGTAGAGTCAGGGCATCTTACAGCCCTCCAGGGTGAGAGGGTTAGAGTCAGGGCATCCTACAGCCCTCCAGGGTGAGAGGGTTAGAGTCAGGGTAGCTTACAGCCCTCCAGGGTGAGAGGGTTAGAGTCAGGGCATCTTACAGCCCTCCAGGGTGAGAGGGTTAGAGTCAGGGTAGCTTACAGCTCTCTAGCTGCATCTTGCAGAGCTGGGTGTCCATTGGGAACATAATGAGATCCAAGGGGCAGGACAGCGTCACAGACAGCCTTGAACACAGGAAAACACACTTTAGATAACGTATTAACAGTGCACGTCACGTGTGTGTGTGTGTGTGTGTGTGTGTGTGTGTGTGTGTGTGCCCTTGCCTCATGCTGATGAGCACATCTCCGTTGCGGAAGATGAACAGCAGGATGTTATCTTGCGTGACGTCATGGAAGTTGGCGTGCTTCTCGTTAGCAAAGAAGAGGTCAGGCTTCCAGAGACACTGGAACATCTTAGGGTCCACCGTCAGCGCCTCGTTCTTGAAGTCTGTGGGCAGGCGCAGCCGCGGGTCGTTCCACCTCTGCCGGAGGAAGATATTCACCCGGTAGTCCTGGAAACAGCCAATCACAGGTCAGTACCAGGTGGAGAGAGCTAGTTGGAAACAGCCAATCACAGGGAAGGATCAGGGATATGATGATGATATTCCCAGATATGATGTACCTTGGCGATCTATGACGCTTCTTAAGGGATACCTTGGTGCATGGACAGTTTTTCCTACGAGTGTTTCCCAGACTATCCCTTAGTGGCTGTCTGAAGGTACATCGTAAGGTACATCCTAAGGTACATTGTTAGTGGAGCTGTCCCTTATTGATGACGTTTTCAAGCGTTCTCAATCATTTTGATTTTACCCCAATCTAATATTAACAAAAAGGAAGCTATGCCTACTAAAGCTCATCTGCTAATCTATTTAAGAGTCAAGGCGAGACCTCATGATAATCCAATTCCAATTCATACATTATAGTCTACAAAATATAAAATAAAGAGCATTTATTGGGACACAAGCGTAGTCTGGGACATCTTGAAAAGCTAGGAAAAAAATTATAATGATGATGGCTAATGATGATAGCTAAATGAGTGACTGATTTTGTTCACCCAGTGTTCTGAAAAGTTGTCATATAGCCTACCACCCATTATGTTATGTTCAATTCATGGGTAGCACATCCTGTCAGGTAGGGAATGTTGATAGGCATTAAGAAATTTCCTTCATGACACAATACGATACTAAACACAATATTGTTTTAATGCAGCCATGGTGTATAGGCCTACATGAAGCACAAGTTGGCTGACACTAAATAGAAGGGGACCTTGATTAATTACCTGTGTCTACCCTACTATGGGTCTAGAAGGCCTCATTGGATTAATCAATGCGCCTAATATCTGTTGGTATCCTATACAGTGTAGGGTAGCCTACAGACAGCCTGAAAATCCATATGCCATCAAATTGCTCATTTACATAAGAAAATATTGCTCCTTTACATAAGAGAGTGTTGAATTTTATATTATGGATAGTCCCTATATTTTATTTGGCTCAATACAATTTTAAAAGACAACATTCCCGTGATGTGTTATGTAGGCTACGCGCAGGTAGGGTAGACAGATGTGCGCTATATTGCAACTCTCCTTTCTAAAAGTATAATTTTGCTCTAATCGGTCTAAAACTATAACATGATGAACGGCACATCAGCTCCAGGTAGAGCTTAAGATGTTCCTTCAGAAGGTACATCGTAAGCTCGATTGGCAATATTGTAGGATAATGCTAGTGATGGCTAATGTTGATGCTAGTGGAGGTTAATGTTGATGCTAGTGAAGGCTCCTGTTAATGCTAGTGATGGCTAATGTTAATGCTAGTGGAGGTTAATGTTGATGCTAGTGAAGGCTCATGTTGATGCTAGTGGAGGTTAATGTTGATGCTAGTGAAGGCTAATGTTGATGCTAGTGGAAGTTAATGTTGATGCTAGTGGAGGCTAATGTTGATGCTAATGGCTGCTAATATTGATGCTAGTGGTAGTTAATGTTGATGCAGATGTTGAGCTAGTGGAGGCTAATGTTAATGCTAGTGGAGGTTAATGTTGATGCTAGTGGAGGATAATGTTGATGCTAAGGAAATTGCTAACAGAGGCCAATATGGACTCACCATGGTGGTTTCCTGGATTGAACCAAAACTGTTGATGAAAATGTTCACCTTGACTTCAACTGGTATCCCTGCAATACAAACAATGCTCTTAGTGGCTACTCTTTCTTAGTCCAGTGGTAGTATGGTCTAGTGGTTCTAGGTCCAGTGGTAGTATGGTCTAGTGGTTCTAGGTCCAGTGGTAATATGGTCTAGTGGTTCTACTGTAGGTCCAGTGGTAATATGGTCTAGTGGTTCTAGGTCCAGTGGTAATATGGTCTAGTGGTTCTAGGTCCAATGGTAGTATGGTCTAGTGGTTCTAGGTCCAGTGGTAGTACGGTCTAGTGGTTCTACTGTAGGTCCAGTGGTAGTATGGTCTAGTGGTTCTAGGTCCAGTGGTAGTATGGTCTAGTGGTTCTACTGTAGGTCCAGTGGTAGTATGGTCTAGTGGTTCTAGGTCCAGTGGTAGTACGGTCTACTGGTTCTAGGTCCAGTGGTAGTACGGTCTAGTGGTTCTACTGTAGGTCCAGTGGTAGTATGGTCTAGTGGTTCTAGGTCCAGTGTTAGTATGGTCTAGTGGTTCTAGGTCCAGTGGTAGTATGGTCTAGTGGTTCTAGGTCCAGTGTTAGTACGGTCTAGTGGTTCTACTGTAGGTCCAGTGGTAGTACGGTCTAGTGGTTCTAGGTCCAATGGTAGTATGGTCTAGTGGTTCTAGGTCCAGTGGTAGTACGGTCTACTGGTTCTAGGTCCAGTGGTAGTACGGTCTAGTGGTTCTACTGTAGGTCCAGTGGTAGTATGGTCTAGTGGTTCTAGGTCCAGTGGTAGTACGGTCTAGTGGTTCTACTGTAGGTCCAGTGGTAGTATGGTCTAGTGGTTCTAGGTCCAATGGTAGTATGGTCTAGTGGTTCTAGGTCCAGTGGTAGTACGGTCTAGTGGTTCTAGGTCCAGTGGTAGTACAGTCTAGTGGTTCTAGGTCCAGTGGTAGTATGGTCTAGTGGTTCTAGGTCCAGTGGTAGTACAGTCTAGTGGTTCTAGGTCCAGTGGTAGTACAGTCTAGTGGTTCTAGGTCCAGTGGTAGTATGGTCTAGTGGTTCTAGGTCCAGTGGTAGTACAGTCTAGTGGTTCTAGGTCCAGTGGTAGTATGGTCTAGTGGTTCTAGGTCCAGTGGTAGTACGGTCTAGTAGTTCTAGGTCCAGTGGTAATATGGTCTAGTGGTTCTAGGTCCAGTGGTAATATGGTCTACTGGTTCTAGGTCCAGTGGTAGTACGGTCTAGTAGTGTTGTCTAGTGGAGTGTTTCTGACATTGTGTCATGTGATGTTCCGCTTGGCTTGTTATGACACTGAACAGCAGATGGCCATTGCTCCTAGCATCCTCAGACAGCTAATCAACCAGGAATAGTCCTCCTGTCCTACACGCGCACACACACACACAGCTACCCCTCCTACTCTTACCTTTGAAGTTGGGTCTGAGGCGTGGGTCATAGCTGACCATGAGGCGGTTGAGGATGTTGCTGGTGGAGTTGGCAGGAACCTGTGCAAGTTCCTCTGCAGAGAGCTGCCTGCAGGACAAAACAACTGTGTTAGAGAGACCCTGACCAAACAACCGTGTAGGTGTCCCAATACTTTTGTCCACATAGTATGTTTGTATGCATATATGTGCAGTATGTACAGTATATGTATGGTTATGTACTGTATGTTTGTATGTACTGTATATAGGTGCAGTATTTATATGTTTTGGGCGTATAGTATGAGCGGCTGTATAGAGGACACTTCACATTTGTATATCCTTTGCTTCCTCTTGTATTGTATTTGTGTTAAGCTACAATACCGGAAGGTAAGGACTACTTATGTCAGTACTATGTTTTTTTGTTTTATTATTGATGTGTGGCCGAAATGAGTTTTCTCCGGAGGGTGGCTGGGGTCTCCCTGAGAGATCGGGTGAGAAGTTCAGTCATCCGCGAGAGACTCGGAGTAGAGCCGCTGCTCCTTTGCGTCGAAAGGAGCCAGTTGAGGTGGTTCGAGCATCTAGTGAGGATGCCTCCTGGGCGCCTCCCTAGGGAGGTGTTCCAGGCGTGTCCGGCTGGGAGGAGGCCGCGGGGTAGACCCAGGACTAGGTGGCAGGATTACATCTCCGCACTGGCCTGTGAGCGGCTAAAGATTCCCCAGGCAGAGCTGGTTGATGCTGCTAGGGAAAGGGATGTCTGGGGCCTCCTGCTGGAGCTGATGCCTCCGCGACCCGACCCCGGATAAACGGATGACGATGGATGGATTATTGATGTGTCATATAATCCCATATAGGATGGGCCACACTAGTGGCATGACACGAACATTAGGGTTAACATTACAGTGAATATTACAGTTGACTCCCTGGGTGAACTGTTTTTTTGCTTTCCTCTGGAATATGTAGGGCTAGGATCCATGTCCATCCACCCATTGCTCTCTGTAAAGTGCATTGTGTTGCCTCTGTGTATGAAATGCGCTATACAATTAATGTTTGATTTGATTTGACTCATTGCAGTGTTGTAGGTAGTTCAGGGTCAGGGTGCGTAGTTTAGATGGAGATATTGGCCACTCGACAGAGACCGCCCTGCTTGCAGTGACGGAGTCACTCCATGCCGCGAGAGTGAACTCTCTCTCCTCTGTCCTGATACTCCTAGACCTGTCAGCAGCATTTGATACGGTAGACCACCAGATCCTCCTCTCCACCCTCGAGGAGAAAGGCGTCGCTGGCTCTGCACACTCCCTGTTTGCATCCTACCTGACGGGCCGCTCCTACCAGGTGACATGGAGAGGGTCTATGTCGGAACTGCGTAGTCTGACTACAGGGGTTCCACAAGGGTCTGTCCTGGGTCCTCTCCTGTTTTCCCTCTACACTACATCTCTGGGTCCTGTCATTCGCTCGCATGGCTTCTCCCATCCCTGCTATGACGATGACACCCAACTGGTCTTGTCATTTCCCCCTTCCGATACACAAGTGGAGACACGCATAGCTGGGTGCTTGGCTGACATCTCGGAGTGGATGACGACACATCACCTCAAGCTCAATCTGGACAAGACTGAGCTGCTGTTCCTCCCGGGGAAGGGCTGCCCGCACCGGGACCTGGCCATCACCATTGAAGACACACTGGTGACCCCGACTCGGACTGCGAGGAATCTGGGTGTGACCCTGGATGACCAACTGTCGTTTTCCGCATATCACATCCGTCACACGCTCCTGCAGATTCATGCTCTACAAAATCAGGAGGATTCGCCCTTTCCTCACCAATGAAACGGCGCAGGTACTCATCCAGGCCCTGGTCATCTCCCGCCTGGACTACTGCAACATCCTCCTTGCTGGGGCCCCAGCGTCAGCCATTAAACCTCTGGAACTTGTCCAGAAAGCTGCTGCTCGCCTGGTGTTCAACCACCCCATGTTCTCCCACACAACTTCCCTTCTCCGTTCCCTACACTGGCTCCCTGTAGCAGTTCGCATCCAGTTTAAAACTCTGGCGCTAACCTACAGGGCAATGAAAGGAACAGCCCCCTCCTACCTCCAGGCCATGGTCAAACCCTACACCCTCTCCCGCCCGCTAAGCTCTGCTACCTCGGGGCGACTGGTTGCCCCGTCACTCCGAGGCCCCTGCGGTCGATCGACACTGTCATGGCTCTTCTCTGTCCTGACCCCGCAGTGGTGGAATGAGCTGCCCACTGACGTCAGGACAGCAGTCGCTGCCCATCTTTCGTCGCAGGCTCAAAACTCATCTCTTCAAGAAGTACTACAACAATACTCCTTCCTAAGCACTTATTGTATTTTATTGTATTGTATTGTATTGCACTGTACTTTAGATTGCTATTCTTGCACTTTGCCTTCAGCACTAGATTATGCTCTTAAGTCACTTGTTTTAGAAAGAAGATGCACTTGTGAGTTCTGGCAAGTAGTAGTACATTGGCTTTTCCTACGTTATATGCAATTATTGTTAGTCACTTTGGATAAAAGCATCTGCTAAATGACTGTAATGTAATGTAATGTAATATTGCAGTGTTGTAGGTAGGGTTAGAGGGTTAGAGAGACTCACGATGGACAGATGACTTTCTTGCCCTTCTTGCCCTTGCCTTCCTTGGCTCCAGTCAGAGCAGAGCTGAGCAGCAGCAGCAGCAGCCACTCTGTCTGAGCCATACTCCGACTGCAACACACATACACACACAAGCACACGCACGTTTTACACACACACACACACACACATAACACACATGTACGTTACACACAAACACATTACACACGCACACACGTTACACACTCACATTACGCACGCGCACACATGCACGCACACAATCGTCACATGGATCAATAATCTATCTATCTATCTACAGTATGTATCTATGTATGTGTGTATGTATCCATCTATGTGTGCACAAATACAGCTGTGCAGATTAGTAAGGGTTAGGGTTACAGTAGCAGGTAAGGATAGGGTTAGGGTTCGCAGGTAGCCTACCCTACCCTCATATTCCAATTGGCCAGTCACACAAGCAGCTTCAGGGGAATGCCATGAGATTGCCTGATCAGACTTGAATACGGCCTACTTTAATAAGATGGCGTGTGTGTAGTTCGTCTGTCTGCTGTTTAGAACTACCCGTCCTGTATCTGTCTGTCTGCTGTTTGGATCAAGATTTTTTTATTCGTCACATGTAATGAACGGTGTCAGTCACAGTGAAATGTTGTTTCTGCAAGATTCTGCTAGTTTAGAACAGTTAGACCTGGCTGCTGGTTCTTGGGCAAGACCACGACACGGGTAAATGCTCATTACAGCTGTACATGTGATGTACTAACCCTGTGTTACAGTATTAAAGCTCATAGTTTAGACGGTTCCTTTACCGGGCTGTAACCAGTGGGGAACTGGAGATTAGGTTACAAAGACAACGCAAGCTGCTTCCCATGTAGGCTAGCCGTCCCCTCCAATACTCTCCTCACCGTCCTGCTTGGACATATGCAGCCCTACCTGAGTACCGGGTGCCCGGTGTCTACGCATCTCTACATGCCTTCCAGAGAGCCCACGGTAACGGCGCACTGCACGCAACTTCGTGCCCCCGCTGCACAAGCTCGTCAATCAGCGGAGGTGTCACTATAACCCGAGAGCGAGGCCGTCCCGGGGTGGAAGGGAGGGAGGGAGAGAAAGAGGGGAAATGGAGGAGAGGACTGCGGCTATGCAGTGAGACCCACTCGTTCTAATGGCGTATACAGCTGTTACCAACAGCAAACAACTGTACGGAGCCGGATAGGACACATGAACAACTCTACTATAACTCAGTTAAAAAACGACATTACACACCGCGGATACTAGCCTACACTCGGCTACCGGTCTCAACAGAAAACTGCAGAATAGTCAGAATATATCGTGCCCGTCTTACCCTCAAGAGCGCTGGATGAAATATTTCAGCGGATCCGGTTCAAACACATTACAGCATCATCACGCTCCCCTCGCCTCGCGTGTCCTCCTGTCCCCAAGTCCGCTCAGCGCCTGTCCGCATGCGCGCACGGAGAGGACAATAATGTGAGCGGCAGAGTGCGTGCGTGTGTGTGTGTGTGTGTGGGTGTGTGTGAGAGAGAGATAATGTGTGCGCACCTGCTCTTTTACATGCGCAGTCTTGGGAAAACCACCGTCAGCATCACCACAACCCCCCAGGGGTGCACGCGGACACGCACACGCACAGACTTTTGTGAAGGACTGGAAAAGCCTACTGGAAGACAAGGCTAGACTGTGTGGTCTCTCTCGCACCTGAGCTGGACGCTGTGCGGCCGCATCGACGCCTCGGTCCTCGTAATTCCGTCATACTGCGGTCCCTCGTCAGACAGCCGGACATAACTCTTCCAGCAGCCCTTCCTGGTGCCCGAGCTTTCAGTTAACATGGGGGAGGGGTGTCTGTAGGTTAGGGTTATCTCTGTGGTGCCCGGGCTTTGAGCTAATGGGGGAGGGATGTATGTATATTAGGGTTAGGGTTCTCTCTGTGTAAAGAAAGACAGGAATGAATCACTGGACTAATGAATAGCTCCTCATTGCTTTATGACCAACTGGATCATTTAATCTCAGTCAGAAACTGAACCATTAGTCACATTGATTTTTTTAATCACACTGATTTAAGGGGAGGGGGAGGGAGAGAGCGAGAGAGAGAGAGAGATACCCAGCAGTCCAGTAATGCTGATGTACCTCTAGGGGCTGATGGTGACGTGGGGATATTAGCCCGACTCATTCAACTATCACAGAACACCAAACATGGGGTTAACGCCACACAAAGGCACTTTTATACGTTTGAGTTTGATAGTGACAGTACATTTTGGGCAATTCATGTTTCTCATTGTGCCTAATCAGGGCGTAATACCACTCACAACCACAGGCGGGCCAAATACATGGTTCACCTTCTACCACCAATCAGAATCAGAATTAGTTTTATTTCCATTGTAGTTTTTCAACATACTAGGAATTTGCTTTCGGGCATAGTGCAAAGGGTGAGTACAAAATACACAAGCCTTGTCCCTTCTTTTAAATAAAATAAACAAACAAACAAGCTGGTGGCCGTGGGGAAGAAGCTGCCTCTGTGGTGTGAGGTTCTGTTCCTGATGGGCCACAGCCTCCCGCCTGAGGGGAGTAACATGAACAGATCATGGATGGGGTGGGCGGGGTCGGACGCAATCTTCCTGGCCTATCACCTTCTTGGCGGATTGTATCCCCATGACGCGCTGCAGTTTGGCCCTGTCTTTGGCTGTAGCGGCGGATTTCTACGGTTGGCATGAGAAAATCCTAAATTAAATCTGCAGGGGTGGATCCCCTGATATTCATAAGTTCCTCTCTGGTGGTAGAACTCTCTGGTGAGGGAACTCCCGGGTTCCCCTAGCTGGGAACTGCTCCACCTTCTACCACCAATCAAACACATGCTACATCTTCTATCACCAAAGCACTCCACCACCAATTCACTCAAAATATCAACCGCATCATGCAGATGCCTCAAATTATATATATGATCAGTCACTGATTGATAAACAATGCTATTAATTCCAGTGTAAGCGGCATTGAATGTGCCTTTAAACACAAACCCAGCCATCGACAGCAGACACACCAGACAGAAGATACACTAGACAGTAGACACACTAGAGACAGTACACTAGAGACAGTAGACACACACCAGACAGAAGATGCACTAGACAGTAGACACACTAGAGACAGAAGATACACTAGACAGTAGACACACTAGAGACAGAAGATACACTAGAGACAGTACACTAGAGACAGTAGACACACAAGAGACAGTAGATGCACTAGACAGTAGACACATTAGAGACAGTTGACACTAGAGACAGCAGATACAATAGACATACTAGAGACAGTATACATGCTAGAGACAGTAATTACACCGGAGACAGTAGATGACACTAGACAGTAGATACACCTGAGACAGTAGACACACCTGAGACAGTAGACACACCTGAGACAGTAGACACACCTGAGACAGTAGACATACCTGAGACAGACACCTGAGGCAGTAGACACACTATAGACAGTAGAAACACCACAGTAGATATACCAGACACACTAGAGACAGTACAGTAGACACACTAGACAGCAGACACACCTGAGACAGTCGATACACGAGACAGTACACACCTGAGACAGTAGACACACCTGAGACAGTCAATACACTAGACAGTAGACACACTAGAGGCAGCAAACACACAGTAGATACATACCAGACGTAGAGACCCAGCCATTGAAAGTAGACATACCGGAGACAGAAGACACACCACAGTAGATACACTAGAGACAGCAGACACACTAGAGAGTAGATACACACCAGAGACCCAGCCATTGAGTAGAGACACACCTGAGACAGTAGACTCACCACAGCAGACACACCAGACAGTAGACACATCAGAGACAGTTGACACACCACAGTAGACACTAGAGACAGCAGACACCAGACACACCTGAGACAGTAGACACACCTGAGACAGTAGACACACCAGAGACAGTAGACACTAGAGACAGTAGACACACCTGAGACACCAGACACACCTGAGACAGTAGATACACTAGACTGTAGACACACCTGAGACAGTAGACACACCTGAGACAGTAGACACACCAGAGACAGTACACACTAGACACACCTGAGGCAGTAGACACACTAGAGACAGTAGATACACTAGATACAGTAGACACCACAGCAGACACATACCAGACAGTAGACACACTAGACACACCTGAGGCAGTCGATACACTAGACAGTAGATACACTAGATAGACACCACAGCAGACACATACCAGACAGTAGACACACTAGATACAGTAGACACAGCACAATAGGTACATACCAGACAGTAGAGACCCAGCCATTGAGAGTAGAGACACACCAGAGGCAGTACACACACCTGAGACAGTAGTCACCAATAGAGAACACAAGTTTATTTGACTTCACAGCAGGACACACCTTTCTCACGCACACATGCGTGCACACGCACAAACACACAGGATGATGGACTCAGGATAAGATAACACTTTAATAAACTCATCCCAGGTGTAGAGACTAGTGGTCTGTTGATGTTGGAGGGAGTGTGGGGTTAGGGTAAAAGCATAGTAGAGGCCTGGGACAGAACTCACATTTGGCAATTTAGACAATCACAATTCCTACTAGGGGCATGGCCTTTGTCTGGAGAGGGTTAGGGTAACCCTAACCCTGTGCCCAGAAGGGCGTGGCCAGCGTCTAGACGGGCGTGGCCTGTGTCTGACCCTGTGATGTTACAAGCTGCATCAGGGTTCCGGAGGCAGGGCGATTCTCTCCTGCAGTCCAACTGTAGAACAGTCTAGAACACACAGAGCAGAATTATCACCAAACACACTCACTCACTCACTCACTCACACACACCAAACACACACTTACACTCACTCACACTAGGGCTGTCAAAAAAAATGGAAGTTCGAAAAATATTTGAATGGCTGGCTCAGCCATGTCTGAGTAGCTCATGGACCCGCCCCGTGATTTGGATCGGCTCCAAAATGTAATGGAATTTAATGGTTTGTTAGTTGACCTGTGCTACACCCCTCCACCAAGTTTAATGAAAATCAGTCTGGTAGTTTTAGAGTAAACCTGGTCTAAAAAATTAATGGAGTTTGCCCATGCTACACCCCCCACAAGTTTCATGAAAATCGGTCTTGTAGTTTTTGCATAATCCTAGTCCAAAAAATTTATGGAGGTCAATGGACAAACCAGGAACCGGCTCGTGGACCTGCCCAATGATTTGGTTCAGCTCCAAATTTAATTTAGTGAAGTTTGAACCTAAATTTGTGAATTTGAATATTAATATACTATTAATATTTATATACTGTAGGCTATTCAGTCCATGGTTAAAGGTCCATGGGTTCGTCCCACTAGCTAGTAGAAGCCCTGTTTAGTTACGACGAGCAACCTAGCGGTGTCTCACCAGCGGGAGTAAGGAGATGAACGAGCCAAGATGACAACATTCTTCACCGCCCTCCCAGCTGTAAAGCAAGAGGCTCTAACACTCCGGGGCGCGCTCACTCCGGGGCGCTCCACAGCGCGCGACTCGAGCAGCCGAGCCGTCCCAATTGGTTGTAACGTTTTTATCGTTTTAAAACGTTTTGTCTTTTATTGTGCCGTGATGGCTAAAGCTTTTATCGAGACCCTGTAGTAGCCTACGAACCATGGAGGCTTCTGTAGAGTTTTTCGCTTTTATGCCTGATTTCTCTGATCATCCACACCTGTCAGGTGTTTGGTGTGGTTGAGAATCATGGCACTTTCCCTGGGAGAATCACCCTCAACCGAGACTTTCTCCTGTCCCTACAATCTTCTGCCAACGAACATTCCAAGTGAACTTTGTAGGCCGGTAACAAAGACCCGTGGGAAAAGAGGAAGAAGAGGGGGAATACGCCGCAGACTGAAGAGCAGGGCCTCAGCGACCGCCGTAAACTCCCTGCATTACCATCAGTCCTGCTTTCCAACATGCAGTCCATCCGCAACAAGCTGGACGAGCTGGAAGCGTGGGCCTCGCACCAAAGGAAAGAAACCTGTCTACTGGCTTTCACCAAGACTTGGCTCGGGGACTCGGACCAGGATTGGGATCTGGAAATAAGTGGGTTTGGCAGCCCTTTTCGACTGGACCGGTCTTCGAGGATCACCAACAAGCAACGCGGGGGAGGTGTATGCTTCTATGTCAACAAGAGGTACTGCAACACCGTTGCAGTACGGGAGAGGATATGTACCCCAGACATTGAACTTCTGACAATCTCGCTTCGCCCCTATTATTTGAGTTTTAACAGTTGTTCTACACGATTGTTTACATTCACCCGCGTGCAATGCATCCGCAGCGGTACAGCTGATTGCGGAGGTAACTCACAGGCTGGACTCTATCTGTCCGGATGCCCCTAAATTCGTACTCGGGGATTTTAACCACTGTGATCTTAAAAAGACTTTGAGGACGTACGAACAATATGTGACTTGTGCAACCACCCAAAGGAACTCTGTGATCGACCTCTGTTGTGGTTCAGTGGGTGGTGCCTACAAATCCTTGCCTATGTCTCTCTTCGGGGCATCCTATCACAACAGTGTGCATCTCATGCCTATGTACAAACCTGCCTTCAGGTGCCTCGAACGCGAGGAGGAAACAGTTAAGTGCTGGTCAGAGGACAGTATATCCTCCCTTCAAGCATGTTTCGACTGCACTTGTTGGGAATGTTTCTATATGGCTTGTGAGAATACCAATGATCTATGTGATACAGTCTCAAAGCATATTACTTTCTGTGTTGATTTATGCATTCTGACTAAAAGGGTTGTCACTTATCCAAATAACAAGCCCTGGGTAACAAAGGAACTTAAAGCATTTATTAACATGAAGAAACGGTCTTACTTTACTTGTAATCCACTGGAAAGGAAAGTGGTTGCCAGAGAAGTACATAACGAAATAAGGAAGGCCAAGCTGAAGTATAGAGACAAGATAGAAGCAAAGTAAAGTAGTGGAGACTTGAGAGCAGCCTGGCAAGGTATTAAGGGAATAGTAAAGGGAAAATGCATGTTTAGCCCCGTTTTAGGGTTACTTGTGATCATATACAATGATTCATATCAAAACGTTGGTAAAGCTAGCATTTTCAAGAAAGTTGATAATTGCTCTACCACCGTTTTGGTCTTACAATGGATGTGGATGGGCATCTTGAAAAATCATTCAAAAACATGTTAAACTCTTGATTTCAAAGGCAAGAAGCTCACCGAGGGGGTAATTGGTGTCCGTTGGTGTTCTGACATCAAATTCGCCGCAAAGTATGAATCCTGTAGGGTTTTATTGATCATTTTATGAAATTCATTGACTTGTATTGACTCGACCGTTGTAGATGTGTAGATCAATCCGCAGAGGTGATTCTACTTACGGTAGGTATTGTTTATGTTAGCTAGGCTAGCTAGTTTGCTCACTGCTCACGCTACTCTTTAGCTGACAGACAAAGAAGCCCTAGGCTACAGTTCAGAAAACGCTTATCAAAATGGTTGATCTAGAAGAGTATGAATTTGATCGCGAGGAATTAGACTTTGACGGCAGCGCTTATCGTTTCGAGCCTGAATATAGTGGTCAGATCAGATGAGCAGAGAAGTGCAGAAAAAATGCTACTGGATTATTTTTCGGACTTCACGAATGGGACATGGAATGAACTGTCACTCAAAAATAGTTGTTTACACAAAGTTCTATTGATTAGATTAGATTCAACATGGCACCGCAGCCTACTGGAACATTAAAAAGCTGTTAAGTTAGGCTAACAATGAAATGTAGTTGACATTGTGAATAGCGATTTTTTTCTGAAATGCGTGTCATAACAATCCAATGACATGTTCCTTTACATCTACTTTAAACTAAGCTATTCCACGGATTTTAACATTTTTGAATGTTTATTTGCAAAGATATTGGACTTCTTTCCCATGTTTTTTCACGGCACCGGCAGCTATGTTTCATATCACTGCCTCAGTTCGCAAAGCATTGTGTGAGTTTTCATCTACCCCTCGGCTTCAAGTCAGCATCTGGAAACCCTGGTTTTGGAGGGCTGTTTGAACGTCGACTAGCCCTCGATATGCTCCCTAGCCCTAGAAGCTAAAAGGAATGGGACACACTACACTATGCTTGAATGCGCAAAATGTAGGGGTAGGGCCAAGGGCTAGGGCTAAGGGGGAGTATTGGGATTGGGCCTTACACTCATACACCAAACGCACACTTCCACTCACTCCCACACACACCAAACACACACACTTCCACTCTCTCACACACACAACGAGCTGTGGCTGGTTGGGTCACTCACTCGGCCACATATTCCAGCGGAGTCCAAGAAGTGGTGTCAGCCTCTGGCATGAACTTCCTGTTCATTGGCGTGTCCAAGGTGTCACTGAGAGAGAGAGAGAGAGAGAGAGAGAGATGAGAATGGTTGATTAGACGCTTTCTGAGTGTTGTTTGCCGTGCGTGAGTGATGTAATGTAGTGTAATGTAAGTCTGTGTGTGAGTGAGAGCATGTGCGTGTGCATGTGGTGTATGAGTGTGTGTGTGTGTGTATGGTGTGTGTGTGTATGGTGTGTCCGTGTCAGTGTGTGTGTCCGTGTCTGTGAGTAGTATGTGTGTGTTTGTGTGTGAGTGGGGTGTGTGCGTGTGAGTATGGTGTGCGTGTGTGTGTGTGTCTGTGAGTAGGATATGTGTGTCTGTGAGTAGGGTGTGTGTGTGTGTGATTGGGGTGTGTGCGTGTGTGTGAGTATGGTGTGTGTGTGTGTGTCTGTGAGTAGTGCGTGTGTGTGTGGAGAGAGTGAGAGACTCACGGCAGTATGGATACAGCTGCAGACCCTGGGGGCAGACCGCTGTTGGCTCCTGCTAAAGACTGGCACAGCTGGTGGACTGCTGCCTTGGCCATGCCATAGCCCAGCATACCTGCGCGCGCGCGCACACACACACACACACACACACACACACACACACACACACACACACACACACACACACACACACACACACACACACACACACACACACACACACACACACACACACACACACAGCACTGTAATTATGGGGAGTGGGAAGTTCCATGTTTCGCAGGTGTGCCTGTGAGTGTGTGTGTGTCTGTGTGTGCGTCTAGGTGGAACTTAGTGAAAAATGAATTAGCCAATCAGATCGCTGGGATTTGCATATATCTTTAGCAAAGATAAGGTGTGCGCATGAGTGTGTCTGTGTGTGTGTGAGTGCATCTTTGTGGAACTTAATGAAAAATTAGACGCACACACACACAAAGACACACGTACGTTCATTTATTTGTTCGTTCCAGCTGGACAGGACAAGCGAATTTCCGTCTTCCCAACAAGTAACGTAAACAGGTAAAGCTTACTACAGATATAGCCTAGAGACAATCCCAAGAATATATCCTTGCTAGTTAGTGTATACTGTAACATGGCGAGACTTTGGATTTGAACTTGGATGTTAGCTGTGAAAACATCCCGTTAGCTAACTAGCTAGCTAGCAAACTAGCTAGCTAGCTAATTCTCCCCACCTTAGCTAACGTGAGCAACTTCTGTAGCTCCATTTCTGTGAGCTAAAGCTAGTTCGATGATATGTTTAGAGATCCGTTTGGCTGCTAATGGTAAAATTATATAGCAATTACTGTATTACCCTCACCCTGTGACACAATGTACTATTGAGCTCATGGGACTAGATATTACAACAATCTCTAAGAAATGGCTAACGTTACCTACAGTGTCACCCTGTCTGACCAAATGAGCCTGTGCGCCACTGTCTGACCCCCTGCCTCCCTCCCCTCAGGGAAAATGCCAGCAGCATTGTGTCACAGGGTGAGGGTAATACAGTAATTGCTATATAATTTTACCTTAAAAGATCATGCCATTTTTCCAGGTGTAGGCCTCTTTCCCTCACAGGAGGATGGTCAAATGCCTGAAGAGTCACTCAGAATCACCCATGGCCTGAAATGTACGGTACAGCACTTCAGAAACTTAAATATAGAAATATACTGTACAAACAGTAACGTTAGAGTCTAGTCGTGTCTTTGTTTACATAAGCTAAGAGTCAAAAGTCAAGCGACAGATGGGCAACAATAAATTAGCTAATGTTAGCAGCCAAACGGATCTCTAAACATATCATCGAACTAGCTTTAGCTCACAGAAATGGAGCTACAGAAGTTGCTCACGTTAGCTAAGGTGGGGAGAATTAGCTAGCTAGCTAGTTTGCTAGCTAGCAGTGGCGGCTGGTGACTCAAAAAATTGGGAAGGACAGGAGGAAGAGAGGCGGACCACCCATGGGCGCCATGGGGCACTTTCCCTCAGTCAGTTATTATTTGAAATATCAGCTTTAAAGTGGATTTACAGTCAATTTTAGCATATGAAAAACTGAATAACTCTTTCTTTAACTACATGCAGCATTTATCTCTTCATTCATCTCTTCAAGAAGTACTAAAACAATCCTCCCACCTTAGCACTTATTGTATTATATTATATTGCACTGTACTTTAGATTGTGATTCTTGCACTTTGCCTTCAGCACTAGATTATGCTCTTAGTCACTTGTTTTAGAAAGAAGATGCACTTGTGAGTTCTGGCAAGTAGTAGTACATTGGCTCTTCCTACGTTAAATGCAATTATTGTTAGTCGCTTTGGATAAAAGCGTCTGCTAAATGACTAATGTAATGTAATGTAATTTATTTATCATATTCATGATAAAATATTACAAAACAACAATAAAACATTGTAAGCAATAGTTGTTGTAATGGATTGTACTCTTCTCTAAAGAGAGAAAATAATTGATATTGGTGAGGTGCTGGAGGTTAGGTGATATATGAAAAATGTTTTTGATTAGGGGACACTGAGGTGTGCTGGCTCTCAAACAGTTTGTTGGCAAATAGATTTGACAACTGGACAATGGAATGCGTTGCACAGCAAATGCAGTATCCAACAGTTCGCTCATGGCTAGCTAGCAATGGTACAACTATGGGATTAGCTCATTTGGGTTGCTGTCAAAGCTTCCACGCTTATGTTGCTATAGCCTACAATTATCAGAACAATATGAACATTCAGTTGAAAGTTTTCCATCCACCCATCCATCACTGGATGAGGAATAAGCACTGCAAAGCGATCAATTCTCACGCAAGCAGGAGCCAGGCTGTGGATTTCTCCAATCCGGTGTTGCGACCCAGTCTCTAGAAATGTTTTGGACGAGTTGCGTCAGTACGTCACGCGCAGACAGGGCTGAAAATTAACACCCGCCACCCGCCAATGGCGGGTAAAATTTCCATTTGGCGACTACATTTCGGAGGCTATCCGCCACGCTGGCGGGTAAATGTTTGTACCAATAGATTTGTACCATAATACTATTATCTGAATGAAAAGTACTGAAACAGATGTATAATGTGACAAAAAAGGCAATTTATTATTTTGGCCGGTAAAAAATATACTTGGCCGGTGGATTTTTTCATCTACCAGTCCCCTTGGCAGCTGAGCCAAAAAGTTAATTTTCAGCCCTGCGCGCAGCCATCTTGCTAACTAGCTTAGCGCGCGCGCATGCACGCACGCACACACACGCTCAACGCAGTGAGCGAAATTTGGCACTTCCTACCCACTTGAGTGAACGAACGAATACATGAACGTGTGTGTGTGTCTGTGCGTCTAATTTTTCACTAAGTTCCACATAACCGCACTCACACACACACATTCACACCTTATCTTTGCTAAAGATGTATGCAAATCCCAGCGATCTGATTGGCTGATTAATTTTTCACCAAGTTCCACATAGACGCACACACAGACACACACACACTCACACGCACACCTGCGAAACAAGGCACTTCCCACCCCCTATATGTAGTAACCCTAACCCACAGCCCATACCTGTGTGTGTGTGTGTGTATGTGTGTATGTATGTGTGTGTGTATGTATTTGTGTGTGTATATGTATGTGTGTGTGTGTATATGTGTGTGTGTGTGGCTGTATATATATGTGTGTGTATGTGTGTGTATGGCTGTATGTGTGTGTTTGTATATGTGTGTGTGTGTGTGTATGCGTGTGAGTGTGTGTACCTGGGGTTCCGGTCAGACCAGCCTTGGCCCCCGCCAGAGTGAGCAGACCCCCCTCCTTCAGGTGTTTGGCTGCTAGGTGACTGGAGATGGTGGAGGTCCACACACTCTGCTTCCACATCAGGTCACAGTTCTTATAGAGAGCTGGAGAGAGAGAGGAGAGGGTTAGATAACAGTTTTTATAGAGAGATAGAGAGAGGGGAGGGTTAGATAAGAGTTCTTATAGAGATGGAGAGAGAGAGGAGAGGGTTAGATAAGAGTTTTTATAGAGAGATAGAGAGAGGAGAGGGTTAGATAAGAGTTTTTATAGAGATAGAGGGTTAGATAGTTCTTATAGAGAGATGGAGAGAGAGAGAGGAGAGGGTTAGATAAGAGATTTTATAGAGAGAGAGAGAGAGAGAGAGAGGGTTAGATAAGAGTTCTTATAGAGAGATAGAGAGAGAGAGAGGGTTAGATAAGAGTTCTTATAGAGAGATAGAGAGAGAGGGGAGGGTTAGATAAGAGTTCTTATAGAGAGAGAGAGAGAGAGGGGAGGGTTAGATAAGAGTTCTTATAGAGAGATAGAGAGAGAGGGGAGGGTTAGATAAGAGTTCTTATAGAGAGAGAGGAGAGGGTTAGATAAGAGTTTTTATAGAGATAGAGGGTTAGATAGTTCTTATAGAGAGATGAAGAGAGAGAGAGGGGAGGGTTAGATAAGATATTTTATAGAGAGAGAGAGAGAGAGAGAGAGAGAGAGGGTTAGATAAGAGTTCTTATAGAGAGAGAGAGAGAGGAGGGTTAGATAAGAGTTCTTATAGAGAGAGAGAGAGAGGAGGGTTAGATAAGAGTTCTTATAGAGAGATGGAGAGAGAGGAGGGTTAGATAAGAGTTCTTATAGAGAGCTGGAGAGAGGGGAGGTTAGATAAGAGTTGTTATAGAGATGGAGAGAGAGAGGAGAGGGTTAGATACGAGTTCTTATAGAGAGCTGGAGGGAGGAGAGGGAGGAGAGAGAAGGTTAGGTAAGGTAAGAGAGCTGGAGAGAGGGACATGGAGAGAGGGAGGAGGAGGAGGAGGAAAAAAGCATACCCTGACCTCGGGTTAGAGTTCTTAAAGAGGTGAGGTGGGGAGAGAGGGATAAGAGAGAGAGGGAGAGGTGAGGAGAGAGGGAGGTGTGAGAGGGAGGACAGGGAGAGAGGGGGGAGAGGGAGAGAGAGGGAGGGACACACGTACACACAGACACACATCAGTCCACATCCGGCTTAGGCCTGGACCTGATGCTCTTAGCCTTTCTTGCTCTGAAAATGTAATTTAATGTAATTTATTGCTCTATAAATGTTCTTAGCCGTTAGACAAATATATTCCAGGAGCTTGCTCCAGGTTGCCTGTTTTAATATCTGTGTTGCTTTTATGGCTGTGTGCTACTAACTCTGTTCTGCCTTCCCTCTCCCTAGTGCCTCTCTCTCTCCCTCCTATCTTCTAACCAGGTCCAGTGGATGCCCCACTGTCACCAGCAGACCACCCTGAGCTCGATAGATACCCCTGTGTCTGCTGTGGATGTCGTAGCATTTAGTTAAAGGGCAATGCTCGTTTTTGACAACCTGGACCTTATTTACGACATATTATAAGAAGTTTGACTCACCGAGATCACTTTGGTGTAGTTCGGAGGCCGGTAGAAGAAATTTAAAATCCAGCGCGAGCCAGTATATCCATGTAATGACGGTGATCGGGGCACCGAGAATGCAGTTTCTCAAAATCTATTTTCGGCCGCTAAACGGTTGTTTTCATCAATCAGATTGGATGAATCGACAGTTGAGATTCCTCAACGCGAGGCATTGTTGTGGTTTTCAAATACGGGGTCTTTAGCCTCTGTAATATGATCTTTACACGCCTTTCCCCACTTGCTCCAGCGCGCAGACTGGCTATTCTCCGGCTCACATTCTCTGCGCTACGATCGGATTGTTGCTGACGAATGACGACGACAATATTCTCGGCACCAACAACGATCGTAGCGCAGAGAGATGTTTTTTAGCCTCTCTTACTCTGAAAATGTAATTTAATGTAATTTATTGCTTTATAAATGTTCTTAGCCGGTAGACAAACATACTCCAGGAGCTTGCTCGATCGCCTTGAGAGGGGTCAGGGAAGAATTTTTACAGCTCACTTATCTGGCCCCTGGGTGATTACTGTTTTTTTTTGCTTCCCTCTGGAATATGTAGAGAGTGGGTCGTATGCCCACCTCCCTTGTTCTCTGTAAAGCGCAGTGTTGCCTCTGGGTATGAAATGCGCTATACAAATAAAGCTTTGATTGATTGATTGATTGAGAGGGAGAGGGGGAGGAGAGAGAGGGAAGAGAGGGAGAGAGAGAAGGAGATGTGAGAAGAGGGAGAGGTGAGGAGAGAGAAAAGAGAGAGAAAGAGAGGGAGGAGAGAGGAGAGAGAGAGGGAGGTGGTGACAGAGAGTGAGGAGATGACAGAGAGAGACAGGAGAGGGAGATGTGAGAAGAGGGAGAGTTGGGATCAGTCAGGTGAACTCTGACCTTTAGCCTTGGCACTTCCTCCTGCCCAGCCTCCCGCCACACACAGGATGGCATCCACCTTCTGTTCCCCTAGCAACGCAGACACATCCGCCGTCACCTAGGCAACAACACATTCAACCATGACTTTTAATTCACTCCTCAGAATAAATACTGTAACGCGGGCACAGAGCAGCCTATGAGCGTAGTCATTAGAACAGGCGTTGACCCTGTAGCCTAGTTACCTGGTTACCCTAGCATAGTGTGCTCTTATTGGCTCTGGGGGTCGCGCGGGGGTCCTGATAATCCAGAGTAGGGCAGTTGTTTTCTGGATGTCTAACTGCATGGTCGTTGAGTGAGCCTTCCTCCGCCTGTGCCACGGACCTCCGGGACTACAGCTCTAAAGCACTATCCTGCATGCTGCGTGTCTGGGAGAGAGTGACCTGCTTCCTTCCCCGCTGCCGTCTGCCGGTGAGTCGTAGTAACGAGTCCGCTAGTAGCTCCGGTTAGCTAGTCTAGTTCACTTGTTCACCTTTTGACCCACGGAACTCTGCCAGCTGTGTATGTGTGTATGAAGTGTATGAAGAGTAGAAACAAGTCCGCGACAATACTACATTCAACCATGACGGTTAACTCACTCCTCAGTATGAATAAATACCACTCGACCAACCGTCACACCGGTGGCTCTTCACTAGCAGAGCTGGGTAAGCTGTTCACTAGCAGAGCTGGGTAGGGGGTGACGGGAGGTCAGTGTGTCGTCAAGAGGATCGAGCACAGCAGTGACACCTGTAACATGGCAACACACACACACACACGCACTCACACACACACACACACGCACTCACACACACACACACACACGCACTCACACACGCACTCACACACACGCACGCACGCACGCACGCACTCACACACGCACTCACACAGACACACACGCACTCACACACACACACGCACACACACGCACTCACTCACACACACACGCACTGCTACCAGCCTCACCTGGTCCGCCTGCCCGGTGAACGAGTCGGTAACCGTGACCAGCACGTTGGCGTGGGCGTCCTCGTTCGCACTGAGATCCACACACGCGACCCACTGGGAAGGAGGAGACATTCAGACACAACTGAGGTCTCAAACTGAGGTTATAACGATACCAAGGTCCTTAAGATGTCCAACGTAATTTGTATCATGTAAAGTGACCTAGTTGCCCAGCACTAGCTAGCGATCAAGTTTAACCCGGGAGCTACCGGGAGCTACCGGGAGATACCCACCCAACTCTTGGACTTGAAGAACCGGACGCACGCGGAACCCAAGGCGCCTTTCCCCCCGTATACAATGACTCTGCGTGACATACCTGCACACACACAACACACACCTGCAAATAATACTACTACTCTGGATAGCCGTCGGTAACCGGACAGACCAACCTTCACCCAAGCCTACTACTCTGGATCACCGGGACAGACCAACCTTCACCCAAGCCTAATAAACTCCTTTCAAACAACTCCGATCCTTGGACTTGCAGCTTTTCCACGTTACCCGGAAGTCTATAGTGCTAGTATTTTATATTAACTTGTCTCTTTTCTTAATGACTTTGTGATCGTTTCAGCACGTTGGGATTGTGTTCACAAAGAAAAATGCATTATAAAGAAACGTATTATTAGTATTATTATCATCATTATTATTAGTAACTTGGATGTAGGGACTTCCCCGTCATCAGAATGGACCAATAGTGAGAGGGCGCGTTGCGGTTCTCTGTCGGTTCGCTTGGTTTGGTTCACAGCGTAGCCCGTTTCATTTGCGGGGCAGATAGGCTGCTGGTCTGGCTGTAGAGGTGTAAAACCCGGCTTCAGGAAGTAAAATTACTAACCATGTATTGTCACCATCCATGCACTTAACCGTCTGGTTTAACGAGGTCGTCTCGCGGTGAAAGAATAACTTGAATCAGCTAATGTATTAGTGCATGGGTGGATGAAGGTATGCATATCGACTACGTTTTTGTATCGCATATTTATTGTTTATAACCTTTATTCATACAGGTAGTAGTCTGAACGTTCAGGGTGTCTGTGTCACCAGCAAGGAGTTTATATTAAGGTCAAATATAAATCGCAGCATTAGTTTTCAGAAACGGATAACATGAAACGGCCCTGATGTGCAAACACCGCCTTGTTTTGTATAAATCGAACGTACCTACTGCCGCTTTGATTGGACAGAATTCCACAATTCACTTCCGTCTACACGCGAGGTGACGCACATCTTCCGCACTCACGTCCGGAGCAGCGGCGCGGTGGCGGATCAGAGATCGAGGACCGGAGGTTTCCAGAGATAGAGGGTTAGGGTTATAGAGAAGGACCGGAGGTTTCCAGAGATAGAGGGTTAGGGTTATAGAGAAGGACCGGAGGTTTCCAGAGATAGAGGGTTAGGGTTATAGAGAAGGACCGGAGGTTTCCAGAGATAGAGGGTTAGGGTTATAGAGAAGGACCGGAGGTTTCCAGAGATAGAGGGTTAGGGTTATAGAGAAGGACCGGAGGGTTCCAGAGATAGAGGGTTAGGGTTATAGAGAAGGACCGGAGGTTTCCAGAGATAGAGGGTTAGGGTTATAGAGAAGGACCGGAGGTTTCCAGAGATAGAGGGTTAGGGTTATAGAGAATAGGGTTAGGGTTATAGAGGGTTAGGGTTATAGAGAATAGGGTTAGGGTTAAGGGTTAGGGTTATAGAGAATAGGGTTAGGGTTATAGAGAATAGGGTTAGGGTTATAGAGGGTTAGGGTTATAGAGAATAGGGTTAGGGTTATAGAGGGTTAAGGGTTAGGGTTAGGGTTATAGAGAATAGGGTTAAGGGTTAGGGTTATAGAGAATAGGGTTAGGGTTATAGAGAATAGGGTTAGGGTTAAGGGTTAGGGTTAAGGGTTAAGGGTTAGGGTTATAGAGAATGAGCGAAGCTGCCGGTGACACGCGCACCTTGGTCCTGTTCGATGTGGACGGTACGCTCACCGCCGCGCGCCAGGTGAGTCCGGTTCACCCGGTAGAAGGAGAGAAACATCTTATATAGACCGATATAAGAGCTTATCATTTTATATCCTCAGTAGTAGCAGTTCCCAAGTGAATGGGTGGGTACTCTAGGCTATATTCGCATATTGTGTTAAGGTTAGCTTGAGTGAACGTAGCTACACTGAGCAGCTCCAAACCTGTATTTCCAGTCGGACCAGGTTAGGATCGAGCACAGCAGCTTCTACAGCAGATGTAGGTGCAGCGACTCCCCGGGGTGTAGAGAGGAGCTGGTTAGAGGAGCTGGTTAGAGGAGCTGGTTAGAGGAGCTGGTTAGAGGAGCTGGTTAGAGGAGCTGGTTAGAGGAGCTGGTTAGAGGAGCTGGTTAGAGGAGCTGGTTAGAGGAGCTGGTTAGGGGGACACTTCTACAGCAGATGTAGGTGCAGCGACTCACCGGGGTGTAGAGAGGAGCTGGTTACGGGGACACTTCTACAGCGAGCTGGGACTGATGTGATGTTGTTGTTGTTGTTGTCTCTCCGGGTTACAGCGCGTGACGCCAGAGATGGACGACTTCCTCCAGCAGCTCCGGAGGCGCGTGCGCGTGGGCGTGGTGGGCGGCTCCGATCTCGTCAAAATCAGAGAACAGCTGGGGAACGACGGTGTGTGTGTGTGTGTTGCATTTAGGCTCTGACTATCACCACTGGAGGGAGGGGGGGGAGAGAGAGAGAGAGAGAGAGAAAGTGTGTGTGTGTGTGTGTGTGTGTGTGTGTGTGTGTGTGTGTGTGTGTGTGTATGCGTCTACAGTCCTGGGTGGAGGTTCAAACCTGCTACAGCTGTAATATCTTTAGTGTGTGTCCAGTGGTGCAGAAGGTAGACTATGTGTTTACTGTGTGTGTGTGTGTGTGTGTGTGTGTGTGTGTGTGTGTGTGTGTGTGTGTGTGTGTGTGTATGCGTCTACAGTCCTGGGTGGAGGTTCAAACCTGCTACAGCTGTAATATCTTTAGTGTGTGTCCAGTGGTGCAGAAGGTAGACTATGTGTTTACTGTGTGTGTGTGTGTGTGTGTGTGTGTGTGTGTGTGTGTGTGTGTGTGTGTGCGTGCACGCACGCGTCTCCAGTGGTGCAGAAGGTAGACTATGTGTTTGCTGAGAACGGACTGGTGGCCTACAAGAACGGACAGCTGCTGGCAGTGCAGGTAAGACTCGTTCAACTACTGGCTAGTTCAACTACTGTCTGATTGGTCTGTGTCCAATCCGTTGCCCATGATTGGTCTGTTTCAGAGCATTCAAGCGTACATGGGGGAGGAGCTTCTTCAAGACTTCATCAACTTCTGCCTCAACTATCTGGCGAAGATTAAACTGCCTAGGAAGAGGTACACTACCCCATAGTGGGTTAGGGCATGATGTGGGTTTTCCCCTCATGGTAACACCGTGTATTTTACAAGTGTCTGCTCTGTCTGTGCACATCATTCTTTGAATGGTTACATTTGAAAGGCTTTTTAAGAACTTTTGAAAATTGTTTGTATTAACCTAGGGCTGTCTAACGTTAATTAGATAAATGAATTATGCAAAAATTAACACGTTTAATTAAGGCATATACTGTATGTTTTTTTAATTGTATTTTTATTAATAGATTTTTCCCAGTGGGCAATTTTAGGCTTCAGAGAGCAGGCAGCACAGAACAACAAACAAACGTAGAAAATGAATTGGTCAGTTGCTATGGTAGAAGACAAGAGCTTAATGGAAGCCATACAAATTCTGTCCTACAAGCTGCAAGAGGCACAATCGTTTTGAAAATCCACAGACGAGGCGCAAGCTGAATATATATCAATATATATATATCAAGCTGAATATATATCAATATATATATATCAAGCTGAATATATATCAATATATATATATCAAGCTGAATATATATCAATATATATATATCAAGCTGAATATGTTGTTCAGATTGATTAATACTGTAGCGGCAAGATATTGCAAATAATAATTAAATAACAATATATTGACTTCTAAAGACACATTTTGCAATGTCTATTCAATGCTTTACTTGTCTGCCACAATAATGCAATGTCTTTTCATGGAAATATCTAAATTTGGGGGCTTTTCCCAGCAAAAAATGATATATGCGATAATTGCAATTAATTAATTCATGTAATTATTATTTTATTTTATTTTTAATAGATTGACAGCCCTACAATAAACATAACCAGACATGGCAACAAGAGCATTTGTAGGCCTACTTACAGCTGCTCCTGTGAATTTGAAAATAAAGTATTGATACACTCTTAGTATTTTACAAATTAGAGTTTTTTTTATTTGATGAACGTGACACTGATACATGAAAATGAACTAAGAGGATTTTTAAAAAGCAACATGACGGTGGACAAGTAATGCAGTGTTGAATGACTGCTGTATGACCCAACAAGGGTAACACTGAGAACCACGACAACCCTACAATACACGCGCACTAGAGATGCGCGGATGGAGTTTGAGCACCCGAATCCACGTGAACTCATCAATCATCCACCTGCCACCCACCCGACGTAATTATCTTCTAAAATGTAGAGACCCGCCCCCAACCCGCCAAACATGAAGTTATTTACATTTAAATGATGTCCAGCCGTTCGTGCTCATTCACTTTTCATATAGGCACATTTTCTTGACTTAAACAATTTAAAGATTATAGGCTCGCTTTCGCAGGATCTGGGTTGACGAAGTGGTCGAGGGTATTTGAGTGAGCTGCTGGCAGGTCTCACGCCTTCTCACAGTTGTTATAATATAATATATATAATTATAGTAGTTATTAAATACGAATATAACTGACAAATCCACCCACAATCCACCCGAAATTAATCACAATGTTGATTTTTATTGGCCCACCCACCCGTGGATGCGGATATCCGTGGATGTCGCGGATATATCCGCAATATTTGCATCTCTAACGCGCGTGCACACACACACACAGACAGTCACTCTCTCCCCAGCTGACCTGTGTGTGTTTATCATCTCTAACCCTGACCTCTGGTTTCAGGGGGACGTTTATAGAGTTCCGTAACGGGATGCTGAATGTGTCTCCTATTGGCCGAAGCTGCTCTCAGGAAGAGAGGATAGAATACTATGAGCTGGACAAGGTCATCTCTCTCTCATTCTCTCTGTCTCTCTTTCAATTCAGTTTAATTCAATGAGCTTTATTGGCAGGAAATACTCACTACGTAAACATTGCCAAAGCATAGAAATAATTAAATAACGAACAACAGCAAAAAACAGAGATAACAACATTGTACTCATTATACAAAATATATGGAATACAATACTGTATACAATATATACTCTCATTTTCTAGGGCTCTGTTTGTCGCTCTCTTGTTTCTCTAACACAGCTGCTGTTGATGTTTTAGTCCACTAGGTGGCACTGCAGGACAGAGTCGCATACATGATTATATATACATAAATATACATGGATAATTCTCTCTAAATATTAAAGTAGGTTGGTTATATTCTGGGTGATTGATTGGTCATCTTCTTCCCACAGAAAGAGAAAATCAGAGAAACGTTTGTCTCAGTCCTGCGGGAGGAGTTCAAAGGCAAAGGCCTGGCTTTCTCTATAGGTATGACCTCTGACCTGGTCTTCTCTATGACCCCTGACCCTAACCCTCCTCAACATAAGCATTGCAAGCCAACCCTAACCCTAACCTAAGCCTTATAGCAGGTGTAAAGGACTATCTAAGCCTTGCTGATCTTATACCAGGTGTAATAAGCCTTGCTGATCTTATAGCAGGTGTATAGCAGGTGTAATAAGCCTTGCTGGTCTTATAGCAGGTGTAAAGGACTATCTAAGCCTTGCTGGTCTTATAGCAGGTGTAAAGGACTATCTAAGCCTTGCTGATCTTATAGCAGGTGTAAAGGACTATCTAAGCCTTGCTGATCTTATAGCAGGTGTTATAAGCCTTGCTGTTTGTCGTTCAGGTGGTCAGATCTTATAGCAGGTGTAAACAACCTAAGTCTTGCTGTGTGTAAAGGATTACTAAGCCTTGCTGTGTCTAACCCTAACCCTCAGATCTTATAGCAGGTGGATAGACTAAGTGTATAGTGTAAGCCTTGCTGTGTGTAACCCCCAGGTGGTCAGATCTTATAGCAGGTGGATAGACTAAGTGTATAGTGTAAGCCTTGCTGTGTGTAAGGCCGGATTCATAGTTGACACAAACTACATAAGCGCAAGCTTCGCAAGGCCACGCAAGGTCTCGTTGCATCCTTGCGTGTGTCATGCCGAAATTTGTCACTTGACGCAAGCAATAGTTCAATTCCTTGCGTTTCTACAAAACAAAACAGAACGCAAGCTCTCGAGTCATGTTGGAGCTTGCGTTCACAACGTAGCTTGCGTTGTTTGCGTCGACTATGAATCAGGCCTAACCCTCAGGTGGTCAGATCTTATAGCAGGTGGATAGACTAAGTGTATAGTGTAAGCCTTGCTGTGTGTAACCCCCCAGGTGGTCAGATCAGTTTTGACGTGTTTCCGGAGGGCTGGGATAAGCGCTACTGCCTGGGCCTGCTGGAGGCCGGCCGCTACTCCACCATTCACTTCTTTGGAGACAAAACCAAACCTGTGAGTAAAAACACTGGTAATGTCATCTCCTGGGCTCTACTATACATGTAATATCAGCGTTACTAATGTGTGTGTGTGTGTGTGTGTGTGTGTGTGTGTGTGTGTGTGTGTGTGTGTGTGTGTGTAAGGGAGGAAACGACCATGAGATCTACGAAGACCCTCGTACCATCGGCCATGAAGTAGGGAGTCCTGAGGACACCCAGCGCATTTGTCAAGAACTGTTCTTCTCCTGAGAGATATGGGGGGAGGACACGGGGTCTCTAGGGGTCAGGGTCTCTAGGGGTCAGGGTCTCTAGGGGTCAGGGTCTCTAGGGGTCAGGGTCTCTAGGGGTCAGGGTCTCTAGGGGTGAGGGTCTCTAGGGGTCAGGGTCTCTAGGGGTCAGGGTCTCTAGGGGTGAGGGTCTCTAGGGGTGAGGGTCTCTAGGGGTGAGGGTCTCTAGGGGTCAAGGGTGAACCATGAGCCTTATGACACCTGTATATACAGTAATCACCAGAATGTAAATCGTTTGTTTCTACATAAAGACTGAAGCAGTCAGTGTCTGATGACCTTTAATTTCTCTCACACACCAGACACACAAACACACACACACACACACACACACAAACACACACAGCACACACACAGGGTGCGTCTCTCACACACCAGACACACAAACACACACAGCACACACACAGGGTGCGTCTCTCACACACCAGACACACAAACACACACAGGGTGCGTCTCTCACACACCAGACACACAAACACACACAGCACACACACAGGGTGCGTCTCTCACACACCAGACACACAAACACACACAGCACACACACAGGGTGCGTTAAGTAACTGAGCGCTCACGCTTAGAATGCTCACTGTGAGCACTGAGTGCTTTTTAAAAACACTTAACGTTCTGCTCATTCTGAGCGCTGATCAACCGTCATATGTCAAAAACATTCAGTGAAAATGTCTGCAAAAAGCAGTAGTAGGTGCATTATTCAATGTTTTGGTGCAGGAGGCAGTGGGCGATGATTGTATTAATGTACTAGGGGTGGATAATATCCAGGAGGAAGAGGAGGAGATGTTGTTACTTGCTGTAAATAACATTAACAGGCAAACAGCGACACATATCGACCGTTTTGTGGAAGATGTGGTCCCTGCCTACTCCGACGAGGAGTTAAAGAGTCATTTTCGTATGCGAAGAGAAACATTTCAGGTGAAGCCCCGCCTTAGCTAGTTACATTGGATCCATCTTCTTTTGTGTTGTCTCAGACTGATGGTAGTGTAGAAGTGCTCACATGCGCTCTGAGCAGATCAGTCTGAGCGTAACTGAGCAACCCGTTAAGTGCGTTCTACGCTCTGAGCCAAGCTGAGCCGCTCAGTTACTTAACGCACCCACAGACACACATCACACCAGACAAGATCAGATAGAGGCGTTCTTGGCACAAACCCACCTGTCACACACACACGCACACTCTATCACACACGCACACTCTATCACACACGCACACTATCACACACACACACTATCACACACACACACTATCACACACACACACTATCACACACACACTCTATCACACACACACTCTATCACACACACACACATACACACGCACACTCTATCACACACACACACTATCACACACACACACTATCACACACACACACTATCACACACACCTGCAGCTGATAATGTTCCTCCGGTATGAAGTCAGTCTTGGAGGACACGCCTGGAGCTGCCGGCCAATGAGCACCTCCTCTCTCCTCCTGTCCTCTCCAGCAGGACCTGGGCCACGCTGCACCTCCTCTCTCCTCCTGTCCTCTCCAGCAGGACCTGGGCCACGCTGCTCCTCCTCTCTCCTCCTCTCCTCTCCAGCAGGACCTGGGCCACGCTGCACCTCCTCTCTCCTCCTCTCCTCTCCAGCAGGACCTGGGCCACGCTGCTCCTCCTCTCTCCTCCTCTCCTCTCCAGCAGGACCTGGGCCACGCTGCACCTCCTCTCTCCTCCTGTCCTCTCCAGCAGGACCTGGGCCACGCTGCTCCTCCTCTCTCCTCCTCTCCTCTCCAGCAGGACCTGGGCCACGCTGCTCCTCCTCTCTCCTCCTGTCCTCTCCAGCAGGACCTGGGCCACGCTGCTCCTCCTCTCTCCTCCTCTCCTCTCCAGCAGGACCTGGGCCACGCTGCACCTCCTCTCTCCTCCTCTCCTCTCCAGCAGGACCTGGGCCACGCTGCACCTCCTCTCTCCTCCTGTCCTCTCCAGGAGGACCTGGGCCACGCTGCTCCTCCTCTCTCCTCCTCTCCTCTCCAGGAGGACCTGGGCCACGCTGCACCTCCTCTCTCCTCCTGTCCTCTCCAGCAGGACCTGGGCCACGCTGCTCCTCCTCTCTCCTCCTCTCCTCTCCAGCAGGACCTGGGCCACGCTGCACCTCCTCTCTCCTCCTCTCCTCTCCAGGAGGACCTGGGCCACGCTGCTCCTCCTCTCTCCTCCTGTCCTCTACAGGAGGACCCGGGCCACGCTGCACCTCCTCTCTCCTCCTGTCCTCTCCAGGAGGACCCGGGCCACGCTGCACCTCCTCTCTCCTCTCTCCTCCTGTCCTCTCCAGCAGGACCCGGGCCACGCTGCTCCTCCTCTCTCCTCCTCTCCTCTCCAGCAGGACCCGGGCCACGCTGCTCCTCCTCTCTCCTCCTGTCCTCTCCAGCAGGACCCGGGCCACGCTGCTCCTCCTCTCTCCTCCTCTCTCCTCTACAGGAGCACCCGGGCCACGCTGCTCCTCCTCTCTCCTCCTCTCCTCTACAGGAGCACCCGGGCCACGCTGCTCCTCCTCTCTCCTCCTCTCTCCTCTACAGGAGCACCCGGGCCACGCTGCTCCTCCTCTCTCCTCCTCTCCTCTACAGGAGCACCCGGGCCACGCTGCTCCTCCTCTCTCCTCCTCTCCTCTACAGGAGCACCCGGGCCACGCTGCTCCTCCTCTCTCCTCCTCTCCTCTACAGGAGCACCCGGGCCACGCTGCTCCTCCTCTCTCCTCCTCTCCTCTACAGGAGGACCCGGGCCACGCTGCTCCTCCTCTCTCCTCCTCTCCTCTACAGCAGGACCTGGGCCACGCTGCTCCTCCTCTCTCCTCCTCTCCTCTACAGGAGGACCCGGGCCACGCTGCTCCTCCTCTCTCCTCTCTCCTCCTCTCCTCTACAGGAGCACCCGGGCCACGCTGCTCCTCCTCTCTCCTCTCTCCTCCTCTCCTCTAGAGGAGCACCTGGGCCACGCTGCTCCTCCTCCTGTCCTCTCCAGCAGGACCCGGGCCACGCTGCTCCTCCTCTCTCCTCTCTCCTCTACAGGAGCACCCGGGCCACGCTGCTCCTCCTCTCTCCTCCTCTCCTCTACAGGAGCACCCGGGCCACGCTGGGAGTGTGTGTTCCGGCCACAGCAGCCAGGAGAGGAACGTCGTCACACTCTATCCTGAGAACACACACACGCAGCACACCAAATACAACCCAAATCAATCATCTCAATTGCAAAGTGAATCTGCGTCTGTGACAGAGAGAATGTGTGTGTGTGTGTGTGCGCGTGACAGAGAGAATGTGTGTGTGTGTGTGTGCGCGTGAGAGAAAGAATGTGTGTGTGTGCAGGGGAGGCTGCTCTAATGAGGAAGGGGAAGATGATCCTCAACAATAAGGATGAAAATAGTTAACACAGAATCAATCAAACACAGAATGAATCAATGTTCTTAAAAGGGTGATTGTGACACACTGTGTAGAACGTCACCATAAATCAACCGTTTTACATTGATTTAAGTGTCATCATCAGCAATCTGCAGCAATGTGGGGATGAATTATCTTAGCTATCTTGTTTTTGTTCCAGGGGCACACTCTTGCCTTGAAAGCTTACTGACAAAATGTCTAAAGGAAATGAAACTAGCCAAGGACTGTAAACTGGCAGGAAGGGTTTGGCTCCTGAAAGAACGTTAAAGTTCATCATACATTTCCCAGCTCAACTCCTTCCTCCATACATGTCTTTTCAGATTGCTGAATGTTTCGTTTGCAATGTGCAAGAGCAGCATCACAAGCAAGAGAACGATGTGTACCGTTTTCATTCACGATCAGAGGTGGGACCCTGAGTACACATGTATATGATAATGAGACCGCATGAGACAGAACAGAAGACAACTGGGTGGACAGGTGAGGTGAGACAGGTAGAACAGGTGAGGTGAGACAGGTAGGACAGTGTCGGGAGGACAGGTGAGGTGAGACAGGTAGAACAGGTGAGGTGAGACAGGTAGAACTGTTGGTAGGACAGGTGAGGTGAGACAGGTAGGACAGTGTTGGTAGGTGAGGTGAGACAGGTAGGACAGTGTTGGGAGGAGAGGTGAGACAGGTAGGACAGTGTTGGGAGGACAGGTGAGGTGAGACAGGAAGGACAGGTGAGGTGAGACGGGAAGGACAGTGTTGGTATGCCAGGTGAGGTGAGACAGAGCTGACAGGTGTGTCTGCTGATGACGAGGAGTAAAATATTCTGATCTGCTGCTACGTTATGAGCCATCCAGACCTCTCAGGTCGTCTGGCACAGGCCTGCTTTCTGTCCCCAGAGTTAAAACAAAACATGGAGAAGCAGCGTTCAGTTTTTATGCTCCACATATCTGGAACAAACTTCCAGAAAACTGCAGGTCTGCTGCAACTCTCAGTTCTTTCAAATCAAGACTGAAGACTTATTTTTGCCGCTGCTTTTTATTAAATCAAATAATTATTCATTCATACACTGCACTGTAACTTTTATTCCTGTATTACCCCAGGTGTGGGTGTGGGTGTGTGTGTGCCTACCCCAGGTGTGTGTGTGTGCCCCAGGCGTGTGTGTGTGCCTACCCCAGGTGTGTGTGTGTGTGTGTGTGTGCCTACCCCAGGTGTGTGTGTGTGTGTGTGCCTACCCCAGGTGTGGGTGTGTGTGCCTATCCCAGGTGTGTGTGTGCCTACCCCAGGTGTGTGTGTGTGCCTACCCCAGGTGTGTGTGTGTGTGCCTACCCCAGGTGTGTGTGTGCGTGCGTGCCTACCCCAGGTGTGTGTGTGTGTGCCTACCCCAGGTGTGTGTGTGTGTGCGCGCCTACCCCAGGTGTGTGTGTGCGTGCGCGCCTACCCCAGGTGTGTGTGTGCGTGCGTGTCTACCCCAGGTGTGTGTGTGTGTGCCTACCCCAGGTGTGTGTGTGCGTGCGTGCCTACCCCAGGTGTGTGTGTGTGCCTACCCCAGGTGTGTGTGTGTTTGTGTGCGTGCCTACCCCAGGTGTGTGTGTGTGTGTGTGTGTGTGCCTACCCCAGGTGTGTGTGTGTGCGTGCGTGCCTACCCCAGGTGTGTGTGTGTGTGTGCGTGCCTACCCCAGGTGTGTGTGTGTGTGTGTGTGTGCGTGCCTACCCCAGGTGTGTGTGTGTGCCTACCCCAGGTGTGTGTGTGTGTGCGTGCCTACCCCAGGTGTGTGTGTGTGTGCGTGCCTACCCCAGGTGTGTGTGTGTGCGTGCCTACCCCAGGTGTGTGTGTGTGTGTGTGTGTGCGTGCCTACCCCAGGTGTGTGTGTGTGTGCGTGCCTACCCCAGGTGTGTGTGTGTGTGCCTACCCCAGGTGTGTGTGTGTGTGTGTGTGCGTGCCTACCCCAGGTGTGTGTGTGTGCGTGCCTACCCCAGGTGTGTGTGTGTGTGTGTGCCTACCCCAGGTGTGTGTGTGTGCGTGCGTGCCTACCCCAGGTGTGTGTGTGTGCGTGCGTGCCTACCCCAGGTGTGTGTGTGTGTGCGTGCCTACCCCAGGTGTGTGTGTGTGTGTGCGTGCCTACCCCAGGTGTGTGTGTGTGCGTGCCTACCCCAGGTGTGTGTGTGTGTGCGTGCCTACTCCAGGTGTGTGTGTGCCTACCCCAGGTGTGTGTGTGTGTGTGCGTGCCTACCCCAGGTGTGTGTGTGTGTGCGTGCCTACCCCAGGTGTGTGAGTGTGTGTGCGTGCCTACCCCAGGTGTGTGTGTGTGTGCGTGCCTACCCCAGGTGTGTGTGTGCGTGCCTACCCCAGGTGTGTGTGTGTGTACGTGCCTACCCCAGGTGTGTGTGTGTGTGCGTGCCTACCCCAGGTGTGTGGCCAGGTCTCTGGTGCTGCAGCGTGTGTGTTCTCTCAGGTAGACGGCCAGCAGTCTGCTCCTCAGGTACAGCTCCTGCATACGCGCCTCCAGGTGGCTCACACACTGAGACAGATTATATATATATACACACTGAGACAGATTATATATATATACACACACTGAGACATATTATATATATATACACATACTGAGACAGATTATATATATATACACACTGAGACAGATTATATATATATACACACTGAGACAGATTATATATATATACACACTGAGACAGATTATATATATATACACACTGAGACAGATTATATATATACACACACTGAGACATATTATATATATATACACACACTGAGACAGATTATATATATACACACTGAGACAGATTATATATATATACACACTGAGACATATTATATATATATACACACTGAGACATATTATATATATATACACACTGAGACAGATTATATATATATACACACTGAGACAGATTATATATATACACACACTGAGACATATTATATATATATACACACACTGAGACAGATTATATATATACACACTGAGACAGATTATATATATATACACACAGACATATTATATATATACACAGAGACATATATATATATACACACACAGACAGATTATATATATATACACACTGAGACATATTATATATATATACACACTGAGACAGATTATATATATATACACACTGAGACAGATTATATATATATACACACTGAGACAGATTATATATATATACACACTGAGACAGATTATATATATATACACACTGAGACATATTATATATATATATACACACACTGAGACAGATTATATATATATACACACTGAGACAGATTATATATATATACACACTGAGACATATTATATATATATACACACTGAGACAGATTATATATATATACACACACTGAGACAGATTATATATATATACACACTGAGACAGATTATATATATATACACACTGAGACATATTATATATATATACACACACTGAGACAGATTATATATATATACACACTGACACAGATTATATATATATACACACTGAGACATATTATATATATATACACACACACTGAGACAGATTATATATATATATACACACTGACACAGATTATATATATATACACACTGAGACATATTATATATATATACACACACTGAGATAGATTATATATATATAGACACACTGAGACAGATTATATATATATATACACACTGAGACAGATTATATATATACACACTGAGAGACATATATATATATACACACACTGAGACAGATTATATATATATACACACTGAGACAGATTATATATATATACACACTGAGACAGATTATATATATATACACACTGAGACAGATTATATATATACACACACTGAGACAGAGTATATATATATACACACTGAGACAGATTATATATATATACACACACTGAGAGACAGATTATATATACAGTATATACACACTGAGACAGATTATATATATATATATACACACTGAGAGACATATTATATATATATACACACACTGAGACAGATTATATATATATACACACTGAGAGACATATTATATATATATACACACACTGAGACAGATTATATATATATATATACACACACTGAGAGACAGATTATATATATATATACACACACTGAGAGACAGATTATATATATATATACACTGAGACAGATTATATATATATATACACACAGACAGATTATATATATATACACGCTGAGACAGATTATATATATATACACACACTGAGACAGATTATATATATATACACACACTGAGAGACAGATTATATATATACACACAGAGACAGATTATATATATATACACACTGAGACAGATTATATATATATATATACACACACTGAGACAGATTATATATACAGTATATACACACTGAGAGACAGATTATATATATATATACACACACTGAGACAGATTATATATATATATATATACACACACACACTGAGAAACATATATATACAGACAGAGATATATTATATATATACACACAATGAGAGACAGATTCTATATATACACACACACTGAGAGACATATTTTATATATATATATATATATATATATATATATATATATATATATATATATATATATATATATACACACTGAGACACAGATTATATATATACACTATATTGCCAGAAGTATTCGCTCATCTGCCTTTACACGCATATGAATTTAAGTGACATCCCATTCTTAATCCATAGGGTTTAATATGACGTCGGCCCACCCTTTGCAGCTATAACAGCTTCAACTCTTCTGGGAAGGCTTTCCACAAGGTTTAGGAGTGTTTATGGGAATTTTTGACCATTCTTCCAGAAGCACATTCGTGAGGTCAGACATTGATGTTGGACGAGAAGGCCTGGCTCGCAGTCTCCGCTCTAATTCATCCCAAAGGTGTTCTATCGGGTTGAGGTCAGGACTCTGTGCAGGCCAGTCAGGTTCTTAAACACCAAACTCGCTCATCCATGTCTTTATGGACCTTGCTTTGTGCACTGGTGTGCAGTCATGTTGGAACAGGAAGGGGCCATCCCCAAACTGTTCCCACAAAGTTGGGAGCATGGAATTGTCCAGAATCACTTGGTATGCTGAAGCATTCAGAGTTCCTTTCACTGGAACTAAGGGGCCAAGCCCAGCTCCTGAAAAACAACCCCACACCATAATCCCCCCTCCACCAAACTTCACACTTGGCACAATGCAGTCAGACAAGTACCGTTCTCCTGGCAACTGCCAACCCCAGACTCGTCCATCAGATTGCCAGATGGAGAAGCGTGATTCGTCACTCCAGATAACGCGTCTCCACTGCTCTAGAGTCGTGCTTTACACCACTGCATCCAACGCTTTGCATTGCACTTGGTGATGTATGGCTTGGATGCAGCTGCTCGGCCATGGAAACCCATTCCATGAAGCTCTCTAGGCACTGTTCTTGAGCTAATCTGAAGGCCATATGACGTTTGGAGGTCTGTAGTGATTGACTCACAGAATGTTGGCGACCTCTGAGCACTATGCGCCTCAGCATCCGCTGACCTCGCTCTGTCATCTGTTGGATGGGTGAGTGAATACCTTTGGCAATATAGTGTATATATACACACTGAGAGACAGATTATATATATATATATACACACAGAGATATATATATATATATACATACAGACACTCGGAGACAGATTATATATACACTGAAAGATAGATTATATATATATATATACACACTGAAAGATAGATTATATATATATATACACACTGAAAGATAGATTATATATATATATATACACACTGAAAGATAGATTATATATATATATATATATACTCACACTGAGAGACAGATTATATATGCACGCACTGAGAGAGAGATTATATATATATACACACAGACACAGATTATATATATATATACACACACTGAGAGAGATACATTATATACAGTATATATACACTGAGATAGATTATATATACACATGGAGACAGATTATATATAAACACACTGAGAGAGATACATTATATATATACACACTGATATAGATATATATACAAACGGAGAGACAGATTCTATATACACACTGAGAGACAGATTATATATACACACTCAGAGACATATATACATGCTGACAGATAATATATACACGCTGAGACAGATTATATATACAGTATACATACACCGAGACAGATTATATATACACACAGAGGTGCGGGCCCGCTTTCTGTCCCCAGAGTTAAAGGAAAATGCTCGTTTTTGACAACCTGGACCTTATTTACGACATATTATAAGAAGTTTGACTCACCCAGATCACTTTTGTGTTGTTCGGAGGCCTGTAGAAGAAATTTAAAATCCAGCGCGAGCCAGTATATCCATGTAATGGCGGCGCACGGGGCAAAGGGAATGCAGCTTCTAAAAATCCATTTTCGGCCGCTAAACGGTTGTTTTCATCAATCACATTGCATGAATCGACAGTTGATATTCCTCTACGCGAGCCATTCTTTCGGTTTTCAAATACGTGGTCTGTAGCCACTGTAATATGATCTTTACACTGGCTATGCTCCCTCACATTCTCTGCGCTACGATCGGATTGTTGCTGACGAATGACGACGACAATATTCTCGGCACCAACTACGATCGTAGCGCAGAGAATGTGAGGGAGAATAGCAGGCTGCGCGCTGGCCTGTGCGCATGCGTGCTGGAGCAAGTGGGGGAGAGGCTTGTAAAGATCATATTACAGTGGCTACAGACCACGTATTTGAAAACCGAAAGATTGGCTCGCGTAGAGGAATATCAACTGTCGATTCATGCAATGTGATTGATGAAAACAACCGTTTAGCGGCCGAAAATGGATTTTTAGAAGCTGCATTCCCTTTGCCCCGTGCGCCGCCATTACATGGATATACTGGCTCGCGCTGGATTTTAAATTTCTTCTACAGGCCTCCGAACACCACAAAAGTGATCTGGGTGAGTCAAACTTCTTATAATATGTCGTAAATAAGGTCCAGGTTGTCAAAAACGAGCATTTTCCTTTAAAACAAAACATGGAGAAGCAGCGTTCAGTTTTTATGTTCGACACATCTGGAACAAACTTCCAGAAAACTGCAGGTCTGCTGCAACTCTCAGTTCTTTCAAATCAAGACTTTTTTTTGCCGCTGCTTTTTATTAAATCAAATAATAATTTATTCATACACTGCACTGTAACTGTTATTTCTGTATTTTATTTTCTCTGCATTTTGTTTTAAATGTCCTTTTTTACATTTTGTTTTATTTGACCTTTTATGTGTTTCTTGCACTTTGTCTTGATGCTTTTAATGTCTCATGTAAAGCACTTTGAATTGCCTTGTTGCTGAAATCTGCTCTACAAATAAACTTGCCTTGCCTATATACACACTGAGAGACAAATGATATATACACACTGAGAGACAGATTATATATACACACTGAGAGACAGATTATATATACACACTGAGAGACAGATTATATATACACACTGAGAGACAGATTATATATACACACTGAGAGACAGATTATATATACACACTGAGGCAGATTATATATACACAGAGATTATACTGTACATACACGCTGAGAGACAGATTATATATATACACACTAAGAGACAGATTATATATATACACACTGAGAGACAAATGATATATACACACTGAGAGACAGATTATATATACACACTGAGAGACAGATTATATATACACACTGAGAGACAGATTATATATACACACTAAGAGACAGATTATATATATACACACTGAGAGACAAATGATATATACACACTGAGAGACAGATTATATATACACACTGAGAGACAGATTATATATACACACTGAGAGACAGATTATACATACACACTGAGAGACAGATTATATATACACACTGAGAGACAGATTATATATACACACTTGAGAGACAGATTATATATATACACAGAGATTATACTGTACATACACGCTGAGAGACAGATTATATATACACACAGTGTGTGTGTGTGTGTGTGTGTGTGTGTTCTTACATATTCCGGCCCCAGGCCCAGCCTGTAGAGCTGTGTAGTGGACACCAGCAGGTTGGAGACCAGGGATGAGGGCGTGACCTCAGGCCCTAGGCCCCGCCTCTGGCTGCTGGCTACCTGGACACACACATGCTCCACGTCCCCCAGCACACACACCGCCTCTGCCACGGGCTCGCCCAGCACTGGGCACTACACACACACACACACACACACACACACACACACACACACACACACACACACACACACAATACGCCTGTTACACGCCTGCAACAGTCTACATTCATACATATTTGGCTGATACAGACAGAAGCCCAGCAGAAGAGAGGGAGTCATCTTTGACAAAGAGGAGAGTGTCCTGTATAAGAATCAAATTAGCTTTCTTCCAAATCACTACAGACCTTAATAAGCTACAGAAATTTTTTTGCTTGTTTCATTGATTTCAAAAAGGCATTTTACCGAAGGAGCAAGGGGGGGTTGACAGAAAGTGAATGTTATGACCCAGAAATTATATCTAGGACCTGGGTGCACAACCACATCAACTAGCTATAATAGAGTTTATTTGCCATGTGTAACAAGTACAGGTACAGGTACATTGGAATTCTTGTAACTGTCCGCACAGTCGCCTATCTTATCAGTGCTAATCAGTTCCAGTCCTCCTACTCACTAGACAAGCTGACCAGCTACTGGAAACCTACAGGCAGACAAAATTGTACCACCACCACAGGATATAGAACTGGTTGAAATTGCTAAATTTGAACAGGCATATTTCATGCCCCGTTTGACCTAGAATCATTAAATTGTGGACACATATGCCTCAAGAACCCATAACTTCCGGTTGCTCATATTTTCTACCATTTTGATTTTTTTTTAAATGCTTAAAATCCATCTCCTCCTAAGAATTTTCACCAATCTGCATGAGACTTCGTAGTCACAATCTAGGGACCAATATCTCAAGTTCCATCTCGGCAAAAGTTTGAAAAGTAAAAAAACAGAGCCTCTATGAGCCGATGAAGATGACGGAGGGCGTGGCTTTTCACATAAAGGTGTATAACTTCAGTTGGACCAAACGGTTGGTCCGAACACCACCAAACTGTATGCAAATCACCACACATTATTGGCCCGATCAAGAGTCAAGGGTTAGAATAGGGTAGGCTCCGCCAGATCAAGCCACATGGGAGCATAAGAGAGCTCATTTCCTGTTTAGGCCTAACCGCCATGCACAAATTACTAATTGGACACGAAATCGCCAGATTCAATTTTGATGTTGATATAAGTGTTTTTTGTGCAAAGCCACCCCCATTATGCATTTATCATATTTCCATTGACATTTTCAATGACCACATAGTTCAAATATAGCTGCAAGCAGTAATACCGGGGGACAAGCTTCAAAGACAACAAGTGCAACGTGCCATAGAGACATCTGGAACTATGCAGTAATAGGGGGTGGGTGGGGGAGAGAGAAGAGAGGAAGATAGAAGAGAAGAATAGAGAGAGAAGAGAGAGAGAAGAAAACACCTGAGTCAGAGGCGGGACCTAGTGATGATGTCACTCACCAGGACGGCGTGCTCCAGATCTCCCACGATGCTTTGCAGTAGGTTCTGGTGGGAGGTGGTGCCATGGAGAGCAAAGTCAGCCAGGTAGTCAGGGCTGAACTCCCCTAGCAACGACCGCCCCAGATCACACACACACTCTCCACTCACTCCCTCGAACCTAACACACACACACACACACGCGCCAAAAGAACACAGGGGTCACACACACTGCCACATAGCCAACACACACACACACACACACACACACACAACAAAAGAACACAGAGGTCACACACACACAACTCAATGCCAAGTACAGAAACCAACACACACACACACACACACACACACAAAGCTGTGGTTACCTGGGCAGGGGCAGCTCTAGCTCTGGTGCGGTGTGCAGTCTTGGTGACGATGAGTTGGTGATGTCTGAACTCTCCTCATTGGGTTCCTTCTCTCCTCCTCCTCCCTCATCCTCTCCTCCTCCCCCCTTCTCCTCTCCTCCCCCTCCTCCTCCCCCCTCCTCTCCTTCTCCCCCTCCTCCTCCCCCCTCCTCTCCTCCTCTCCCGCCCCCCTCCTCTCCTCCTCCCTCTCCTCCTCCCGCCTCTTTAAGCCCCAGACCCTCCAGCTCCCAGACCAGCCCACAGTCAGCCAGCCCCTCCCCCCTACCTCCCTCCTCACAGCAGGGTGTGTGTGAGGGGTGTGTGTGTGGAGTGCGTGAGGGGTGTGTGAGAGGAGTGTGTGTGGGTGTGTGTTCCTCCAGGGCGGAGCAGCGTATGAAGTAGGAGAGGACGTAGAGGAGGCGCTGCACCTGGTCTCTACTCCTCCCCAACACCACCGTCCGACACACACGCACCGGGCTGCCCAGCGCTCCATACAGATCCCCTACACACACACGCACACACACGCACACACACGCACACACGCACACACACGCACACACAGCACGCACGCACATACACACACAAGAACACAGGAGGAATGACACGCACGCACACACACGCCAAGGCATGCACGCACGCACACACACACACGCACACACACACACGCACACAGATGGTAGAGAGGGAGTGTAAAGCAACATCGATAAATCACCTATATATTACATCAGGCAGCACATCTAACGTGCTAGGGATCATGGTCTACGCAGTCCTAACCTGCTAGGGATCATGGTCTACGCAGTCCTAACCTGCTAGGGATCATGGTCTACGCAGTCCTAACTTGCTAGGGATCATGGTCTACGCAGTCCTAACCTGCTAGGGATCATGGTCTACATAGTTCTGACCACACAAATCTGGACAGTAGGATCCACGTCTGTGACAGGGTTAGGTGTGACAGGGTTAGGTGTGACAGGGTTAGGTGTGACAGGGTTAGGGTTAACCTCTGTGATAGGAATGTCCTCAGAATAGAAAGCCTTGAATATCGATGAATTTTTCTCTCCATTTGAGCCATAAAAATGAATGGAACTATAGACAGTTGCTAGGCATAAGTAAACACAAAGCTTAAAGAGATAGTCTGGAATTTTTGAACGAGGGCCTAATGTTCGACTTACCTTAATGTTGTTGATTGATGGAGCTTATTTTCAGCTGATTCTATGCTGTCTCTCGTTCAGGCGTTGTCGGCAGAGGTGAAGAATTGCAATCCCCATCCCATACACCGTGAACCCAAGTCTCTCCCTGACTCTCATGAAGAAGGCCTTGAACCCCGATCCCGGTCTCGTGAGCCTAAGCCAAGGCCAAGGGACAGCCGACGAGGGTCATCAACCTGACCACCATAGGACATCACCTGACCACCACAGTCCATCACCTGACCACCACAGGCCATCACCAGAGGCTACGATGGTAAGGTCTCCTGACCCTCTTGGCCTGCCTGTACCTGCTGTGCGTATTCCCCGAGAATCTATGGTTAAATATGATAGAGAAGGTGGTCGAGGTGAGAGTCATTATGGCTCGGCTACGAGTGCAGAGAATAGCACTGGTTCTTTACATAGAAGGAAAGGCGGGAAAAGTAGAAGGGAAAAGATGGGATGACCTTGGGATGATCTCAGGTTTCAACTGGAAGGCAAGAGAGAGAAGGGGAAGAAGATTTGTGCTGCCACAACAACTGCAGACCAAAGAAGGGGGCACTTCAATCCAGTCACCCCCAGAGGAACCCTCTCAGTCGGGCTCAAGGGAGGTATCGATGAATCCGGAAAATGGAGAGAAAAGGGGGTTTGATGCTTTGGAACAAATTACTGAGAGGAAACATGGGTGACCTCTCCCCAGAGACAGAGGTTCCTGAGTTGAATTATGATTTCGATCCGAACTTCTAGAAGGTAACATAAACAATTGAGAGAATCAAGCACTGCTGGCATATAAGTATGATTATTGATTATTGTACCATGAAAAGTTAAGTATGTATTAACAAAAGTGAATCATGAGAGTAACTGTTCTAACTCTGTGTGACCTTTGAACCTGTAATCATAAAGACAGGGCTGTGCCTGTAATTGACTTCCCCTTCCCCCCATAGGAAAGTACCAAGGTTCCCCTTTTCTGCCTAGGAAAGCAACCATGTTTCATTTTTGCATGGGAAGGGTACATAGTCATTCTCAAGAAGAGTCATCGTTATATCATGTGATTTCTGTAAAAGACTGTGTAACAATGATTCAGGAGAGGGTTATCGTTAAGGTTAGCAAGTCTTGCTACTGCTAGCGTAATGCAGTCAACTGCATGGACCCCCCACCACAGACTGAGAGACACTGTCTATAGACACTTGCACATGACCTGAATGTATGTACTGTATAGGACGCACCGCACTCAAATGTCATGCCACACACACATACACACTCACTTACACATTACACTCTGCATACTCACTGTAAATATACTGACTGCACTACTTTTTGTATAGTTCTTTTACTTAGCTTATCCTTTTTTGCACTAGTATTTTGTACTCGCTCTTTGCACTGTCCTGTCTTTGCACCCTGTCCAATGTTGTCTCAATGTTATGTACCATGACTGAAAGCAAATTCCTAGTAAGTTGTAAAACTGCATGGCAATAAACGGATTCTCCATCCATCCAACCATCTTCATCCGCTTATCCGGGGTCGGGTCATGGAGGCAGCAGTTCCAGCAGGGGGCCCCAGACATCCCTGTCCGTAGCAGCATCAACCAGCTCTGCCTGGGGAATCTTTAGCCGCTCACAGGCCAGTGCGGAGATGTAGTCCCGCCACCTAGTCCTGGGTCTACCCCGCGGCCTCCTCCCAGCCGGACACGCCTGGAACACCTCCCTAGGGAGGCACCCATGAGGCATCCTCACTAGATGCCCGAACCACCTCAACTGTTTCCTTTCAACGCAAAGGAGCAGCAGCTCTACTCCGAGTCTCTCCCGGATGACCCATCCTTCATGACCATAGGTGAGGGTGGGGACGAAGATAGACCGGTAGATTGAGAGCTTTGCCTCTCTTCGTCGCAACAGTGCAGTAAAGCGACTGCAAAACTGCACCAGCTGCTCCGATTCTCTGGCCAAATTCCCTCTCCATGGTTCCCTCACTCATGAACAAGACCCCAAGATACTTGAACTCCTTCACTTGGGGTAAGGACTAATTTTCTACTCGGAGCAGACAGACCACCAGTTTCCTGATGAGAACCATGGCCTCAGATTTAGAGGTGCTGATTCTCATCCCAGCTGCTTTACACTCAGTTGCAAACCTATCCAGAGAGTGCTGGAGGTCGCAGGCAGATGATGCCATCAGGACCACATCATCTGCAAACAGCAGCGACGTGATCCCCAGCTCACCGAACTGCAAACCCACCTCCCCCCGGCTATGCCTTGATATCCTGTACATGAAAATCACAAACAGGATTGGTGACAAAGCGCAGCCCTGGAGGAGGCCAACCCTCACCGGAAAGGAAAACGACTTACTGCCGAGGACACGGACACAGCTCTCGCTCTGGGTGTACAGGGATTGGATGGCCCTAAATAGGGACCCCCTCACCCCATACTCCCACATAACCCTCCATAAGACCTCTCGAGGGACCCGGTCGTAAGCCTTCTCCAAATCCACAAAACACATGTAGACAGGTTGGGCAAACTCCCAAGCCCCCTCCAAGATCCTTGCGAGAGTGAAGAGATGGTCGGTGGTTCCACGACCAGGACGAAATCCGCATTGTTCCTCTTCGATCTGAGGTTCGACTAACGGCCGGACCCTCCTTTCCAGCACCTTGGAGTACACTTTCCCTGGGAGGCTGAGTAATGTGATGCCTCTGTAATTGGCACACACCCTCTGGTCCCCTTTTTTAAATATTGGGACCACGACCTCAATCTGCCAATCCTTTGGCACTGACCCGGACTTCCACGCAATATTAAAAAGCTGTGTCAACCAAGACAGCCCCTCAACACCCAGCGCCTTCAGCATTTCTGGACAGATCTCATCAGTCCCTGGGGCTTTGGCACTGTGGAGTTGTTTGACTACCTCAGTGACCTCCTCCAGGGAAATTGACGATGGCCCCCCATTATCTCCTGGCTCTGCCTCGATCGTAGAGGGTGGATTAGTCGGGTTCAGGAGTTCCTCAAAGTTCTCCTTCCAATGCTCAACAACCTCCTCTGTTGAGGTCAGCAGTGTACCGTCCTTGCTGTACACAGACAGGGGTCTTCCGGGCTAACATGTCCCGGAAGGCCTCCTTCTTCAGTCGGACGGCTTCCCTGACCACCACGGTGTCCGAGGGTTACCATCCCTTGAGGTACCTATGGCCCTCAGGCCACAGCTCCCAGCCGCAGCTTCAGCATGGAGGCTTTGAACACCGACCACTCATGTTCGATGTCCCCAACCTCCACAGGGATGCCTGAGAAGCTCCGCTGGAGGTGGCAGTTGAAATCTCTCCGGACAGGCTCTTCCTCCAGACGTTCCGAGTTCACCCTCACTACACGCTTGGGTTTTCCAGGTCTGTCCAGAGGCTTCCCCTGCCATCAAAACCAGCTCACCACCAGATCAGTGGACAGCTCTTCCCCTCTCTTTACCCGAGTGTCCAAGACACACGGCCTCAGATCAGATGATACGATAAAAAAAAATCATCGACCTTCGGCCTTCGGCCTAAGGTGTTCTGATGCCAGGTGACTAGCACAGAAGTCCAACAACAAAATACCACTTGGGTTCAGATCGTGGTGGCCATGTCTCCCAATCACGCCCCTCCAAGTGTCTCCATCATTGCCCATGTGTGCATTGAAGTCCCCCAATAGGACAGTGGAGTCCCCTGCAGGAGCCCCAAACAGGACTCCACTTACTTAAACGGATTCTGATTCTGATAAACTAAACTAATCAGTCAGACATATCCTTTCGAACATGGCCATTGCAACTTATTCTGTTGATAGTAAGATAATCTTCTGTTCTCTTGTGGTTGTGAAGACAATAGTGCCGGCTACTGTCATTACGTATCACTCCACCTCCCTATTTAAAGAGGGAGCCATATTGGTCCAGACAAACGAATGGGTTCAACCATAGTTGGACTTCAAAAATGATGGTGGTAAAAACTCCACCATCATTTTTGATGAGCCCCCGACAGACTGTGCTCATATTTGATTTGGGTGCACTGTGGAGTGTATAAATGAGTTTTCCCTAACCTTGCTAGCCAGTTCGATTGCACTGTGCTAGCATTAGCAAGACGTGAACGCCCGAACAAGAGACAGCATGGAATCAGCTGGAAATGATCTCCATCAGTCAACAACGTTAAGGGTAAGTCGAAAATGAGGCCCTAGTTCAAAAATTCCACACTATCCCTTTAAAGATTAAGCCAGGCATAATTAAACACAGGAAGCAGGCCCTCACCCAGCTGAGCCCACTGGGGGTTGTAGGGGTGGGACTTGGCCAGCATGTCCACTGATTGGCTGGTGTGTTTCTCACAAAGGCCTCTGATTGGTGGCTGGTTGCCAGGGGTTACAGTTTGGACCCAGGCCAGGTGATGAGTCAGGACGGCTGTGAGGAGAGATGAGAGGAACCTAGCAGGCGTGCACACACACACATACACACACACACACACACACACACAAGCACACACACACACACACACACACACACACATACACACACACACACACACACACATACACACACACACACACACACACACATACAAACACACACACACACACATACACACACATACACACACACACACACGCACACATACACACACAAGCACACATACACACATACACTCACACACACACACACACACATACACTCACACGCACACACATGCACACACATACACACACATGCACGCACACACTCGCACACGCACACACACACGCACACACACACGCATACACACACACACGCACACACACGCACACACATGCACACACACAGGATGAGACATACAGTACATACAGATACATTGGCACCAGAATAGGTATAGTGTGTGTTTGTGGGTCTTACTGGCTCAACATAATATGTTGGTATAGTGTGTGTTTGTTGTGTGTAATACCTCTGTTTGTATAGTGTGTGTTTGTGGGTGTTTGTTGTGTGTAAAACATCTGTTGGTGTTGGGTGTCTTCTACAGTGAGAGGAAGCCATGCACAAGCATCTCGCTGTATTTGTGACACTAGTTTGAACTTGAACTTGTCTTACTGGTTCAACAGAACATGTTAGTGTAGTGTGTGTGTGTGTGTGTGTGTGTGTGTGTGTGTGTATGTGTGTGTGTGTGTGTGTGTCTTACTGGTTCTTGCTGCTTGTGTCAGTCAGCAGGTTGAGCTCCTGGAGGAAGCGCTGACACAGACGGCCTCGCTCAGCATTCTGGGATACCATGGTCAGCCAGATGGGCTCAAAAATCCTTGGGGCCATGAAGAGGTTCCAGATTGCTGTCCTGCACACACACACACACACACACACACACACACACACACACACACACACACACACACACACGTGCGCACACACACTCACTCACACACACACACACACACACACACACACGTGCGCACACACACTCACACACACACACACACACACACACACACACACATGCGCATACGCAAAAAGACACACACACACACACACACACATATTATACTATGCTGATTCTATTGCTACATCTGACAGTGCAGACCATTAAGACCCCCTGGTTACCAGGGCGACGACCCCTGACCTGAACTCTGCCAGGGCGTCCATGACCCGACTGATGTACGTCTGCTGCCTCTGGGTCAACTCACACATCTGGCGACACAGCAGCGTGGCCTGCACACACACACACACGCACACACACACGCACACACGCACACACGCACACACGCACACACGATACACCGTCGGATGCTGGACTCGCCTTACACACCTCCACACACAGTATACACACAGACATGGCATATGCTCACAGCGCACGTACACTCTACCCTGACAGTACACACTACCCTGACAGTACACACTACCCTGACAGTACACACTACCCTGAGAGTACACACTACCCTGACAGTACACACTACCCTGACAGTACACACTACCCTGACAGTACACACTACCCTGACAGTACACACTACCCTGACAGTACACACTACCCTGAGAGTACACACTACCCTGACAGTACACACTACCCTGACAGTACACACTACCACACTACCCTGACAGTACACACTACCCTGAGAGTACACACTACCCTGACAGTACACACTACCCTGACAGTACACACTACCCTGACAGTACACACTACCCTGACAGTACACACTACCCTGAGAGTACACACTACCCTGACAGTACACACTACCCTGACAGTACACACTACCCTGACAGTACACACTACCCTGAGAGTACACACTACCCTGACAGTGAACACTACCACACTACCCTGACAGTCCACACTACCCTGACAGTACACACTACCCTGAGAGTACACACTACCCTGACAGTACACACTACCCTGACAGTGCACACTACCACACTACCCTGACAGTCCACACTACCCTGACAGTCCACACTACCCTGACAGTACACACTACCCTGACAGTGCACACTACCCTGACAGTCCACACTACCCTGACAGTCCACACTACCCTGACAGTACACACTACCCTGACAGTGCACACTACCCTGACAGTCCACACTACCCTGACAGTACACACTACCCTGACAGTGAACACTACCACATTACCCTGACAGTACACACTACCCTGACAGTGCACACTACCACACTACCTTGACAGTACACACTACCCTGACAGTACACACTACCCTGACAGTACACACTACCCTGACAGTCCACACTACCCTGAGAGTACACACTACCCTGACAGTGCACACTACCCTGACAGTACACACTACCCTGACAGTCCACACTACCCTGAGAGTACACACTACCCTGACAGTGCACACTACCACACTACCCTGACAGTACAAACTACCCTGACAGTACACACTACCCTGAGAGTACACACTACCCTGACAGTACAAACTACCCTGACAGTACACACTACCCTGACAGTGAACACTACCCTGACAGTGCACACTACCCTGACAGTGAACCCTACCACACTACCCTGACAGTACACACTACCCTGACAGTCCACACTACCCTGACAGTCCACACTACCCTGACAGTGCACACTACCCTGACAGTGCACACTACCCTGAGAGTACACACTACCCTGACAGTCCACACTACCCTGACAGTGCACACTACCCTGACAGTGCACACTACCCTGACAGTGCACACTACCCTGACAGTCCACACTACCCTGACAGTGCACACTACCCTGACAGTGCACACTACCCTGACAGTGCACACTACCACACTACCCTGACAGTACACACTACCCTGACAGTACACACTACCCTGACAGTGCACACTACCCTGACAGTCCACACTACCCTGACAGTGCACACTACCCTGACAGTGCACACTACCCTGACAGTGCACACTACCACACTATCCTGACAGTACACACTACCCTGACAGTCCACACTACCATGACAGTGCACACTACCACACTACCCTGACAGTACACACTACCCTGACAGTGCACACTACCACACTACCTTGACAGTACACACTACCCTGACAGTGTGCACTACCCGGCTGTACGCGGCTGTAGCTCAGTTGGTAGAGTGGGTTGTTCTATGATCGAAGGGTCAGTGGTTCGAATCCCAGCTCCGACTGTCCACATGTCGAAGTGTCCTTGAGCAAGACACCTAACCCCAAATTGCTCCCAATGAGCAGGTTAGCGCCTTGCATGGCAGCTACCGCCATTGGTGTGTGAATGGGTGAATGAGAGGCCATTGTAAAGCGCTTTGAGTGCCGCTAAGGTGGAAAAGCGCTATATAAGTGCAGTCCATTTACCATTTTACCCTGACAGTCCACACTACCCTGACAGTACACACTACTGACAGTACACACCACCCTGACAGTGCACACTACCCTGACAGTGCACACTACCCTGACAGTGCACACTACCCTGACAGTGCACACTACCCTCACAGTGCACACTACCCTGAGAGTACACACTACCCTGACAGTATACACTACCCTGACAGTACACACTGCCCTCACAGTGCACACTACTCTGACAATGCACATACACAGATACGGCATAACCTCATATACACACAAACAGCAAACATGGCGTACCCTCACAGTGGCCATCTTGAGTTTGTTGAGGTGAGCCTCAATGAGTGGGAAGTGAGAGAAAAAGAAGAGTGTGAAGGAGTGCGTGTCTTCCTGATGTGGGGTCAGGGACGCGTCGTCTGGCAGGGTGATGATGATGCTGAGGCCCATCTTCCTCCTCCGCACTGTCGCCATCACAGGACCGGAACTGCAGCTCTCATCTGATTGGCTAAACCTCTCCTCACTGCTCCTGGAACACAAAGGGGTTGGGGTGTCACTGCTGTCTGCTCTGCAACCAAAATATAATGTTAACTTCACTAAACTCTACAGTAAAATAGACTGTAAATACACCAGAAACTAGACTGTAAAATACACATAAATGTAGACTGTAAAATACACATAAATGTAGACTGTAAAATACAGCAGAAACTAGACTAAAATACACAAGAAACTATTCTGTAGAATATACCAGAAACAAGACTAAAATACATCGGAAAATATAATAAAGTACACCAGAAACTAGACTGTAAAATACACCAGAAACTAGACTAAAATACATCGGAAAATATAATAAAGTACACCAGAAACTAGACTGTAAAATACACCAGAAACTAGACTAAAATACACTAGAAACTAGACTATAAAATACACCAGAAACTAGAATAAAATACATCAGAAACTAGACTAAAATACACCAGAAACTAGACTAAAATAAATCAGAAACTAGACTGTAAAATACATCTGAAACTAGACTGTTAGATACACCAGAAACTAGACTGTAAAATACACCAGAAACTAGACTAAAATACACCAGAAACTAGACTGTAAAATACACCAGAAACTAGACTAAAATACACCAGAAACTAGACTGTAAAATACATCCGAAACTAGACTGTAAAATACACCAGAAACTAGGCTAGAATACACCAGAAACTAGACTAAAATACACCAGAAACTAGACTAAAATACATCAGAAACTATACTGTAAAATACATCCGAAACTAGACTGTTAGATACACCAGAAACGAGACTAAAATACACCAGAAACTAGACTAAAATACATCAGAAACTAGACTGTAAAATACACCAGAAACTAGACTAAAATACATCAGAAACTAGACTAGAAGACACCAGAAACTAGACTGTAAATTACATCAGAAACTAGACTAAAATACACCAGAAACTAGACTGTAAAATACACCAGAAACTAGACTAAAATACACCAGAAACTAGACTGTAAAATACACCAGAAACTAGACTGTAAAATACACATAAATGTAGACTGTAAAATACAGCAGAAACTAGACTAAAATACACAAGAAACTATTCTGTAGAATATACCAGAAACTAGACTAAAATACATCGGAAAATATTCTAAAGTACACCAGAAACTAGACTGTAAAATACACCAGAAAATAGACTAAAATACACTAGAAACTAGACTATAAAATACACCAGAAACTAGACTAAAATACATCAGAAACTAGACTAAAATACACCAGAAACTAGACTAAAATACATCTGAAACTAGACTGTTAGATACACCAGAAACTAGACTGAAAGATACACCAGAAACTAGACTAAATTACACCAGAAACTAGACTGTAAATTACATCAGAAACTAGACTGTAAAATACACCAGAAACTACACTGTAAAATACATCAGAAACTAGACTGTAAAATACACCAGAAACTAGACTGTAAAATACATCAGAAACTAGACTATAAAATACACCAGAAACTAGACTGTAAATTACATCAGAAACTAGACTATAAAATACACCAGGAACCAGACTAAAATACACCAGAAACTAGACTAAAATACACCAGAAACCAGAGTAGAATACACCAGAAACTAGACTGTAAAATACACCAGAAACTAGACTGTAAAATACACATAAATGTAGACTGTAAAATACAGCAGAAACTAGACTAAAATACAGCAGAAACTAGACTAAAATACACAAGAAACTATTCTGTAGAATATACCAGAAACTAGACTAAAATACATCGGAAAATATTCTAAAGTACACCAGAAACTAGACTGTAAAATACACCAGAAAATAGACTAAAATACACTAGAAACTAGACTATAAAATACACCAGAAACTAGAATAAAATACATCAGAAACTAGACTAAAATACACCAGAAACTAGACTAAAATACATCAGAAACTAGACTGTAAAATACATCTGAAACTAGACTGTTAGATACACCAGAAACTAGACTGAAAAATACACCAGAAACTAGACTAAAATACACTAGAAACTAGACTGTAAAATACACCACAAACTAGAATGTAAAATACATCAGAAACTAGACTAAAATACACCAGAAACTAGACTAAAATACATCAGAAACTAGACTGTAAAATACATCATAAACTAGACTGTAAAATACACCAGAAACTAGACTAAAATACACCAGAAACTAGACTAGAAGACACCAGAAACTAGACTGTAAAATACACCAGAAACTAGACTAAAATACATCATAAACTAGACTAGAAGACACCAGAAACTAGACTGTAAATTACATCAGAAACTAGACTAAAATACGCCAGAAACTAGACTGTAAAATACACCAGAAACTACACTGTAAAATACATCAGAAACTAGACTGTAAAATACACCAGAAACTAGACTGTAAAATACATCATAAACTAGACTGTAAAATACACCAGAAACTAGACTGTAAAATACATCAGAAACTAGACTATAAAATACACCAGGAACCAGACTAAAATACACCAGAAACTAGACTAAAATACACCAGAAACCAGAGTAGAATACACCAGAAACTAGATTATAAAATACACCAGAAACTAGATTATAAAATACACCAGAAACTAGATTATAAAATACACCAGAAACCAGAGTAGAATACACCAGAAACTAGACTGTAAAATACACCAGAAACTAGACTAGAAGACACCAGAAACTAGACTGTAAATTACATCAGAAACTAGACTAAAATACACCAGGAACTAGACTAAAATACACCAGAAACTAGACTATAAAATACACCAGAAACTAGATTATAAAATACACCAGAAACTAGACTGTAAAATACACCAGAAACTAGATTATAAAATACACCAGAAACTAGACTAAAATACACCAGAAACTAGACTGTAAAATACACCAGAAACTAGACTGTAAAATAAACCAGAAACTAGACTGTAAAATACACCAGAAACTAGATTATAAAATACACCAGAAACTAGACTAAAATACACCAGAAACTAGACTGTAAAATACACCAGAAACTAGATTATAAAATACACCAGAAACTAGACTAAAATACACCAGAAACTAGACTGTAAAATACACCAGAAACTAGACTGTAAAATACACATAAATGTAGACTGTAAAATACAGCAGAAACTAGACTAAAATACAGCAGAAACTAGACTAAAATACACAAGAAACTATTCTGTAGAATATACCAGAAACTAGACTAAAATACATCGGAAAATATTCTAAAGTACACAAGAAACTAGACTGTAAAATACACCAGAAAATAGACTAAAATACACTAGAAACTAGACTATAAAATACACCAGAAACTAGAATAAAATACATCAGAAACTAGACTAAAATACACCAGAAACTAGACTAAAATAAATCAGAAACAAGACTGTAAAATACATCTGAAGCTAGACTGTTAGATACACCAGAAACTAGACTGTAAAATACACCAGAAACTAGACTAAAATACATCATAAACTGGACTGTAAATTACACCAGAAACTAGACTGTAAAATACATCAGAAACTAGACTGTAAAATACACCAGAAACTAGACTGTAAAATACACCAGAAACTAGACTGTAAAATACACCAGAAACTAGATTATAAAATACACCAGAAACTAATTATAAAATAAACCAGAAACTAGACTATAAAATACACCAGAAACTAGATTATAAAATACACCAGAAACTAGACTATAAAATACACCAGAAACTAGACTATAAAATACACCAGAAACTAGATTATAAAATACACCAGTTCCTCAGAAATGAACGAGCTGCAAAATACTGTACGCACTTGACTACGCGGACACATTGTTAAACAGCAAGTATACTAGGGCTACCCCCTGAAAGCAAGTATACTAAGGCTACCCCCTGAAAGCAAGTATACTAAGGCTACCCCCTGAAAGCAAGTATACTAGGGCTACCACCTGAAAGCAAGTATACTAGGGCTACCCCCTGAAAGCAAGTATACTAGGGCTACCACCTGAAAGCAAGTATACTAGGGCTACCCCCTGAAAGCAAGTATACTAAGGCTACCCCCTGAAAGCAAGTATACTAGGGCTACCCCCTGAAAGCAAGTATACTAGGGCTACCCCCTGAAAGCAAGTATACTAAGGCTACCCCCTGAAAGCAAGTATACTAGGGCTACCCCCTGAAAGCAAGTATACTAGGGCTACCCCCTGAAAGCAAGTATACTAGGGCTACCCCCTGAAAGCAAGTATACTAGGGCTACCCCCTGAAAGCAAGTATACTAAGGCTACCCCCTGAAAGCAAGTATACTAGGGCTACCCCCTGAAAGCAAGTATACTAAGGCTACCCCCTGAAAGCAAGTATACTAAGGCTACCCCCTGAAAGCAAGTATACTAGGGTTACCCCCCAAAAGTCGACGAGTCAAATCATCAGTCGGAGACCTTTAAGTCGACTGAGATTCTTTAAGTCAAGGAGTCATTTTTTTTGCTCCACTGTCAAGATGCACTGGTGGGCTAAGACCACTCACCTGCCTGGTGATTCATATAGGACAGACCACTCACCTGCCTGGTGATTCATATAGGACAGACCACTCACCTGCCTGGTGATTCATATAGGACAGACCACTCACCTGCCTGGTGATTCATATAGGACAGACCACTCACCTGCCTGGTGATTCATATAGGACAGACCACTCACCTGCCTGGTGATTCATATAGGACAGACCACTCACCTGCCTGGTGATTCATATAGGACAGACCACTCACCTGCCTGGTGATTCATATAGGACAGACCACTCACCTGCTGGTGATTCATATAGGACAGACCACTCACCTGCCTGGTGATTCATATAGGACAGACCACTCACCTGCCTGGTGATTCATATAGGACAGACCACTCACCTGCCTGGTGATTCATATAGGACAGACCACTCACCTGCCTGGTTATTCATATAGGTGATTCATATAGGTGATTCATATAGGACAGACCAGTCATTGGTTTTAGACCGAGGCTCTTACTGTAGCTATATGTTATGCAGGAAAAGGAGACTTAAGACTGATAAGAGTGAAAGAGAGAAGGAAGGAGGAGGCAGGGAGCCCCTCTCCCGTCTGCTGTGCGTCTAGCCTACTGTGCGTCTAGCCTACTGTGCGTCTAGCCTACTGTGCGTCTAGCCTACTGTGCGTCTAGTCTACTGTGCGTCTAGCCTACTGTGCGTCTAGCCTACTGTGCGTCTAGCCTACTGTGCGCCAGCAATCACATGTATTTCCCAAATGGAATATCACAACAAAAAACTGCTTTCCTAGATCATTCTTCTTGTATTAACTAAGATATCCACTGGAAAAATACATATTCCCATAGGCCGAGTTCTAATGTCCATGAACATGCTTTACTGACGCCCACCAGTGTCCCGACTCTGCGGTCTCCCCTCAGCCGAGGCATATGAAGAAAACAAAGAAAAGAGGAACAAATCGTCAAGTCTCTGGTTT
>NC_140253.1:152500-177500 GCF_949987555.1 Borostomias antarcticus
TAACTCCTCCCTCCTCTCTGGCGTGGAGTCTAACTCCTCCCTTCTCACCTCTCTGGCGTGGAGGCGGAGCCTCATGTTCAGGAGCGGCGTCGGCTCTACTCACCGGTTCCTAATCCCTCATCACCACACCTAATCCTCGTCTGCATCACCTGCCCTAACCCTAACCCTAACCCAACCCCTACAAGATCCTGCTCTGCACTTCACTCCTCACCAACTCCTCACCAGATCTCACCAGATCTCACCAGATCCTCCCATTGGTAACAAACAAGCCTTAGCCTATTTTGTGCTCTGGTGATCGTCGTGCCTTTTTCTCTCACCAACTAACTAACCTGATCTCCCTCTCACCCTCTACCCCTCTGCTGAGCCCTAACCCTCTCACCCCTCTGCTGAGCCCTAACCCTCTAACCCTCACCCCTCTGATAGAGCATACAGCCTGTTAGAACATACAGACTGTTAGAACATACAGACTGTTAGAACATACAGACTGTTAGAACATACAGAATGTTAGAACATACAGAATGTTAGAACATACAGACTGTTAGAACATACAGCCTGTTAGAACATACAGACTGTTAGAACATACAGACTGTTAGAACATACAGCCTGTTAGAACATACAGCCTGTTAGAACATACAGACTGTTAGAACATACAGACTGTTAGAACATACAGACTGTTAGAACATACAGACTGTTAGAACATACAGAATGTTAGAACATACAGAATGTTAGATCATACAGACTGTTAGATCATACAGCCTGTTAGAACATACAGACTGTTAGAACATACAGACTGTTAGAACATACAGACTGTTAGAACATACAGACTGTTATGGTGCGTTCGTTTATAACTGGGAGGTGGCAAATTGCGACTTGCTACTAGGAATGATTAAATAAAACACCGCATGAACTCGGATATGTTTCTCAGCCACCAGTTGCTCAAATGCACTACATATAACTAGGTAACTGTGATATGATGGTATATAGATATAACTAGGTAACTGTGATATGATGGTATATAGCCTGAATGCACACAGGTCGGAGGTAGGTATTTTGCCACTTGCGACTTGTCACCTCCGACCACAAACGAATGCACCATTAGAGTTTACAGACTGTTAGAACATACAGACTGTTAGAACATACAGACTGTTTGAACATACAGACTGTTAGAACATACAGACTGTTAGAACATACAGACTGTTAGAACATACAGACTGTTAGAACATACAGACTGTTAGAACATACAGACTGTTAGAACATACAGACTACGGACACGAGACGTACGTGTTTGTGCTCCCAGTTGAACTGCCAACTCCAGTAGAGAAAACATTACTGACCATCAACCGAGGAGGAGACCTACAGGGACAACAGGGTGAGGGTTAGCATGTTGATGTGTTCATGTGTTAACCCTAACCCTAACCCTAACCCCTAACCCTAACCCTCACCCTCACCCTCACCCTAACCCCTAACCCCTAACCCTAACCCTAACCCTAACCCTAACCCTAACCCTAACGGAGGAGGAGACCTACAGGGACAACAGGGTGAGGGTTAGCATGTTGATGTGTTCATGTGTTAACCCTAACCCTCACCCTAACCCTCACCCTCACCCTAACCCTAACGGAGGAGGAGACCTACAGGGACAACAGGGTTAGGGTTAGCATGTTTCATACCGTATGTGATGGATCTTTAATGTGGAGCCCCTGTAACTCATGGCAACCGATCCAAACAACATCTCGCCCAACATGTTGACATCTGATGCCGGTCTGGTGTACTATAACACACACACACACACACACACACACACACACACAGGCAGGGAGATGAAAACGTGGATAAGGGTGAGACTGTGTGAGTATGTGAGCACACCATGTGGTCATTCAAAGAGCTTTAAGACAAGTGTGTGTGTGTGTGTGTGTGTGTGTGTGTGAGTGACTGTGTGTGTGTGTGTGTGTGTGTGTGTGTGTGTGTGTGTGTGTGTGTGTGTGTGTGTGTGAGTGACTGTGTGTGTGTGTGTGTGTGTGTGTGTGTGTGTGTGTGCGTGAGTGACTGTGTGTGTGTGTGTGTGTGTGTGTGTGAGTGAGTGAGTGAGTGAGTGAGTGAGTGAGTGAGTGAGTGAGTGAGTGAGTGAGTGAGTGAGTGAGTGCGTACACCAGTGTTGCCTTGTGAGACCCTCCAGATCACGTTCTGTTTCTCTCGCAGTCTGGATACTCTCCATAGAGATCCGTTTGTGCCAGGTCAGAGAACAATATCATCAACCAGCGTTGGTTCAGAGGAATTTGAAATACAAACAGCTATGCTGGGAGGGTTTAGGTGTGACAGCGAGGAGCGGCTGAGGTTATTGCGTGATAGACGGTGATGTGTGTGCGTGAGTGAGTGAGTGTGTGTGTGAGTGCATCTGTGTGTTTGTGCGTGTGTAGTAGTAGTAGTAATAGTAGTAGTAGTAGTAGTAGTAGTAGTAGTAGTAGTAGTATATTTATTTCGGTCAAAGTAATATAAGCACAACAGAAAGTAGTTTCTATTAAAAAAATACATTTTGCACTGACCGAAAAGGTGTAGGCGGAAGCCAAGGCTTATATAGCCTACCCTTCTTACATTTCAATGTCAAACAAAACAATTACATTAACATAATATAATACAATATAACATGACAGATAGATACTTTAAACATAACAAAACAAAACCAGAAGTTCCTTTCATTTGAAGTCCTTTATTATAATAATAATAATAATAATAATAATAATGATTTATATAAGTAAGTAAGTAAGTAAGTAAGTTTTATTTATATAGCGCCTTTCACAGCACGAATGCACAAAGCGCTTTACAATACAAATAACACATAAAAAGGGAAGAAATAGCGACATACAAAATACAATACATACAAAACACAAGGCAATTACGACATACAAAATACATTACAAGGCAGTTACAAAATACAGTACGAGGCAGTTACAGTTACCAGGGGAGGGGAGGGGGGAGGGAATTACCATACAGGCAGCCAGCCTCGACATGCAGCCATACAATCGGCGCGGCCAATAACCTGACAGCACTGTACTGTAATGAGAGAGGGGGGGGGAGGGTGCGAAAGGAGGGGATGGGGTGGGGGAGGTCTGGGGAAGGGGTGGGTGCGTGTGGTGTGGTTTGTGTGTGTGTGTTTCTGAGTCCATGAGTTCAGTCCATGTGTGTGTGTGTGTATGTGTATGCCTGAAGGCCTCTGGCCGAGGACTCGGACGGAATGTCTTAGTGATGACAGCAGGTTGCTATGGAGACGTCCTCGATCAGCCTCAAGACCAAAAGTCAACAGGAGGAGGGCAGGGAGGAGGGGGGACGGTGCAGCGCCTCTTTAGCCTGTGAATCTTCAGGGGAGTTTGGGCGAAACGGCCTTGACGGCCGGGTGGGAGCCAAAGTAGATTAGATGTTTGGGTTAGGGAGAAGAACAACAGATCCAATGGTCATTCCTCTCTGTAACGCTTCTCTTTATCGAGCCTGGTCCTCAGCTCTGCCACGTCGCCTTGCAGGGTATCGATCTTACTGTTCAGTATCGATCTTACTGACTGCCGTCTTCCCAATTCTTCGATAGACCAGGGCAAAGCTCAGTCCGAGGAGCAGATGTCCTGTTATCATTAAGGCAAATAGGTAAATGTCTTCAATGTCCTCTATGGAAAGGGGCGCAAGGCACAGAACCTGCCACTTGTCCCACGCGTCCCTGGTGTAGCCCGCGGCAAAGGTCCCGTCTGGGCACAAAGGTTCCCCCGGTCCTGAGTTTCTTGTTGAAAAGATTTTGTCGATTGCGTTGAGAGACCAGCTTATCAATTCCATGTTTAGATTCGAAAATCCACAGAAAAAAGAAGAACTACAGAGTAAGGGGAGATAGAAAAAATACAAGAGCAGGAGCAAGCAACAAAAGCGTCTGCTCTGAACGAAAGCCGGAAGGATATCCGGATAAGGTAATAGATATCCATCTATTACCTTGGATTTATACATTCTTTTGAATTTACTAATTGAGCTGCATTTTTAGTTTATTTAGTTTTTAGCATATAATCTTTTATAAAATAATTAGGGTAGCCCACTTTAGCAGTACCCTTTTTAATTATGCTATTTAATATTCTCCATGTTCCTTGGATATTACTCCGATGCTGGTCTAGTAACTTATGATAATAATTCTTCTTATTTAATCTAATAATACTTACTAATTAGTTTTTATAGGTTTTATATCTGTTCTCTGCTTCTTTTGTTCTATGTTTTAAAAATAACTTATACAGTATATTTTTCTTTTTGCATGCATTTACTAAGCCTTTGGTCATCCATGCATTTACTAAGCCTTTGGTCATCCATGCATTTACTAAGCCTTTGGTCATCCATGCATTTACTAAGCCTTTGGTCATCCATGCATTTACTAAGCCTTTGGTCATCATGGGATGTTGTGTCTATGGTAATTAGTTGGTGACTTTCTTAGAGGACAGTGTTTCTCAGAGTTTCAGAAATACGGTCAGGAAGGCCTCGTAGGACTGGTCTGGGTCATTAGTGGGTCAGGAAGGCCTCGTAGGACTGGTCTGGGTCATTAGTGGGTCAGGAAGGCCTCGTAGGACTGGTCTGGGTCATTAGTGGGTCAGGAAGGCCTCGTAGGACTGGTCTGGGTCATTAGTGGGTCAGGAAGGCCTCGTAGGACTGGTCTGGGTCATTAGTGGGTCAGGAAGGCCTCGTAGGACTGGTCTGGGTCATTAGTGGGTCAGGAAGGCCTCGTAGGACTGGTCTGGGTCATTAGTGGGTCAGGAAGACCTCGTAGGACTGGTCTGGGTCATTAGTGGGTTAGGGTTAGAGGACAGTGTTTCTCAGGAAGGCCTCGTTGGACTGGTCTGGGTCATTAGTGGGTTAGGGTTAGAGGTCAGGAAGGCCTCGTAGGACTGGTCTGGGTCATTAGTTGCATAGAGCTCACTCCAGGTCTGTGCCCTTGGGTCCGCTTTGAGGGCAGCAATGGCTTGTGGTGTTCTGCATCTAATCAATACATCTGTATAGTTCTTTTTATTCTCCAACATTTGATTCTGAAAGATAGCAAAGACGGGAAGGTGATCACTGATGTCATTAATTAAAAGTCCCGCAGTTACTTCGCTTTCGATGGTGTTTATGAATATATTATTATATATATATATAATATCGCCTGCAGTTAGTCCAGTTAGTTAGTTAGTCCAGTCCATAATATCGCCTGCTAACTGGTACACGTAAGCAAGAGCACATTACCCCGGTACTGGCTTCGCTCCACTGGCTTCCTGTGCGTTTTAGGATTGATTTTAAAATCTTGCTGTTTACTTTTAAGTGCCTAAATGGCTTGGCACCCATCTACCTCTCAGAACTGCTGGAACCCTATGCTCCTTCAAGGTCCCTTAGGTCCTCTGATCAGCTTCTCCTGGTTGTCCCCAAATCCAGGCTGAAGCTCAGGGGGGATCGGGCTTTTGGCCCCTGAGCTCTGGAACGAGCTACCCCTGCATGTTAGACAGGCCCCCACTCTGCAGGTGTTTAAATCACGCCTCAAAACACACTTATATTCTTTGGCGTTTTCCTGACATGGCCTAAGAGACTTGTCCTTTTTCATGTGACATACTGCGTATGTTTTACTATGTGCTCTTTGTGTGTTATTGTTGTTTGACTTGTACAGCACTTTGGTCAACTTTGTTGTTTTTAAATGTGCTCTATAAATAAAATGGTATGGTATGGTATTATCTATCAATGTGGCTGTATCTATCGTTATTCTACCTGGCTTGACAATAACAGGGAATAGGCTATTACTGTACATAGAATTGATAAAATCGGTTGTCTTGGTGCTGCCATGAGGGTTTAGTAAGTCAACATTGAAGTCACCACACACCATATGCATCTTGTTGTTGTTTACTTTACCAAACATACTGTCAATGTTATTGTTGAAAGTGTCTAGGCCTGATCCTGGTGTTCCAACTAATTATTATGTTTTTAGATTTTCCATAAGGATTTCAGTGGTTAGACATTCCAGAAGCTCATCTATGGTGGTCGTCAAACTCTGGACCATATTGCATCTCAGAGCTGTGTCCACATATAGTGCAACTCCTCCACCTTTTTTGTTGTTCCTGTTTAATGTGAACAGCTCATAACCTTTCATATCCACATTGTGACCTTTCTCATTTTCAAGCCAGGTTTCAGACACAGCGATCACATGGAACTTGTTGAGTTTGCTCAGATATTCCTTTTTTGTACAGACTCCTGCTATTGAAATGAATGATTGAGAAGTTGCCTTCCATTTCAGCAGTTTGGTACTGTTCATCAGTGTAGTACTCACAGTTTATGTTTATATTATTATAAAAGTGATTCTCAGGATCGATTCCATTGCTGAATTCATGCATTTTGGAATCAGTGTGATCAAAATTATTAAAGTTAAAATTTTCATATTTGCTATACAGACTGTGTATCTCACTGTCCACAAAGTCCTCTTCACCAGTGGCACCAAATGTAAATGAATAGTCCTCAATCGCAGTCATTAGTTGTTAGTGGTAGATGATGTAGATGCTCTCCCAAGACACGCATGCGCAGATCAGGGGGCACCAGTGATCCCAACTCCTCATTCTTACACATGAGCACACACGCACGCATCCACACACACACGGACACACACACACACACACACACCACACACACACACACACACACACACACACACACACACACACGCAGGCCGTCGGTGTTTGGGAAAAGAAAAACAAGATAGAACAATTAGTCCATCAATAATCTCCAGAGGCAGCAATCGCCCAAGTGAAAAGGAAAAAAAGTAGGAAGCCGCTACTCCAGTTGTGCGCCCCAGACAATCCACATCTTCCTCCTCATGTAAAAAACAAGAGACATTAATCCACCAAGGAGAAGCAAAAACCATGAAAGCAGCAGTCGACCAAGAATGAAGACAACGAAAAGCAGCCATTTCAGGTGTGCGCCTAGACCTGGTGTAGTAGAAGTTTCGAAAAATAAAGTATTTGCCCAGGTTCGCTCAAAAAGGTTCAGTCAGATTTATTAAGAAAACAATACGATTGCAAAAGGACCTCAAGATAAAACACAGAGTGGTTCATCAGAACAGAAGTGAGTTTAAGCTCGCCTAGTACCGCCTTATATGTGCTCAAACAAGGATGTGATGCAGCCGACATTTGGTTGGCTGACTCGTCTATACGTCATCGTAAGGTGACGGATATCAAACAGTGGTCGAGGGATGAAAAGAAAAGCGCGGTACACTTTGAATATAGACAAAGGAACAAAAGGCCTGAGCCAGGACGGGAAAGACGAAGTGTGAGGCTTTTCCTGTCCTGGTGAGACAGGGGTCTGTCTTAAAAGAGAAGTGAGGAAGACAGAGGTTTAGGAGGTGTTTGGAATTACAAAAGAGAGAGAGAAACAAAGGTTTAAGGTGTTTGGATGTAAATTCTATAACACTGGTCCAGGGCGATATCCTACGTATAACGCCCTGTTACTCTCAATGCAATTTGCCTATGAAAGCGCTTCATCGGCCCGGTCGTCCGACTCTACAGACAAAACCGTTTCGTTACTCACCAAAGTAAACACATCGTTGGAAAGATGAAAGCCTTTTCTCCTAAAGCGCTACAGTAGCCAAACTAGCCCTGGCCCTGGACCAGGTCTAGTGTGCGCCCAGCACAGAGATAATCCATAGTTTCTTGAACATTGATCCAAAATCGAGAAGAAAAAAAAAAAAAAAAAAGAATGCAGGCAGAGCATGTTGATCTTCACAGGACAGTCCAATTTCATTCTATTTAACTTATTTATACTTATCAAGGTCTTGTAGATCCCTGATCATGATGATCTTTGCTTCTTCAGGCGTAGATCCATTTAGACGAATAATCACTCTGCAATTTCTGGTCCATGTAGGTAGCGATCTTGTCTTGTTTTCTTAAATAACGAGCAAGTCGTGCAATTCTCTGCATTTTCTTTCGTTAGGTGTTCATTAATGTGTACGTCTGAACCCTTAACCCTTTTTTCCTTGCCTCATTATTCAGTTTTGTGTTTTCTGTTTGCAAAGCGACAGGTTTGGTTCTCCTATCCTTCCGAGGGAGGGTGTGACAGGCTGCGATACTGTTTCTTTCAATGATTATGTTTTTGCTTTCTAGGAAGTTAATAACTTGCCTTTCCAGCGTTTGTTGTTCTTCAAGCGGGGTATTTTCGCTGTCTTTACCTCCTCCTGCAGCAACTCAGTTTGGTGTTTAGTTTCCAGTCCGGTTATGATCACATCTTCCATTATTGTATATTGTTCGAGTTCGTCAACTCTTCGTTCCAAACTATCATTGTATCTTTTTCCAACTTGCGCCTTTAATTGCGTGACTTCATTCATGAACTCCATCAGCGAGGTTTGCTGTCTTGCTACCTTGCTTAGTTCCTCTGACATGAAGTTTAATGATTTTCGTATTTCATCCAGATCCTCCTCGTTTGCAGCCTGGTTGGCTTTCTTCCGAGTCGTCATTTTCACTATATTTTAGTATCTGTTCAGATAAATGAAAACTTAGTCTTTTCTTTCTTTAATTTGTTTTGTTTGGCATGGTCATGAGCTTGGCGAGAAGGACGTTTAAGCGAGTGAACACCTATCTGTGAGTGAGTGTGTGTGTATGTGTGTGTGTGTGTGTGTGTGTGTGAGTGAGTATGTGTGTGTGTGTAAGCGAGTATGAGTGAGTGAGTGAGTGAGTGAGTGAGTGCATCTGTGCGTATGTTTGTGAGTGAGTGTGTGTGTGTGTGTGTGTGTGTGTGTGTGTGTGTGTGAGTGAGTATGTGTGTGTGTGTGTGTGTGTGTGTGTGTGAGTGAGTATGTGTGTGTGTGTGTGTGTGTGTGTGTGTGTGTGTGTGTGTGTGTGTAAGCGAGTATGAGTGTGTGAGTATGAGTGTGTGTGAGTGTGTGTGTGTGTGTGAGAGTATGTGTGTGTGTACCTGGTAGCTGGGAGAGGGTTGGTGACTCTGTGGGCAGCGGCTCGTAGGCTTGGCGTCTCCCTCTCCTCCACACATCTACAGATGCACAGTTCAGAGTTTAGACAGAGTTCAGACTTTAGACAGAGTTCAGAGTTCAGACTTTAGACAGAGTTCAGAGTTTAGACACAGTTCAGAGTTCAGAGTTTAGACACAGTTCAGAGTTTAGACAGAGTTCAGCGTTTAGACACAGTTCAGCGTTTAGACAGAACTGCAGTATCTTCCTTAAATAGACCTTTATCTTCCTTAAATAGACCTCTAACCCTAACCCTTTATCCCTAACCCTTTATCCCTAACCCTAACCCTTACCCTTTATCCATGGCTCTGAAAACAGACAATGTGATCCCCTCCTCAATAGAAAGCAGCCATCTCCATCTGTGCCGGTGTGTGAGTGTGTACACCATGGGTCGGTGTGTGTGTGTGTGTACACCATGGGTTGGTGTGTGTGTGTGTGCATGTGTGTGTGTGTACACCATGGGTTGGGTAGGGCTGCCGCTGTTGTGGAATTTACATCCAAACACCTTAAACCTTTGTCCTCTCACTCCTTTTGTAATTCATCACCTCCCCCAAATATTCACATAGCTGTGCTAACATACAAAATGGCTTCCAGGAGGCCATCTGTCTACAACAGAATAACCATCCTTTGTCATCCTTTGTCCCCAATTGCCGCCTTTTTCTCATGTCACATGTCTGTACTCTTGGCCACGCCTGCCATTTCATATGACGTACAATGGAGTAGCCAATCACATCCTGGAAGCACCGTACCTTTGTTTTGATTGCATATAAGGCACAGCAAAACCCATAATCAGGACTTCGCTGGATACCACCCTTGTTGCGTTTTTCAGGAAGTCCTTGCGCTCGTATGTTTTTCACAATAAACCAGACTTAACCTTTTGAGCGAATCTTTTTGACTAGATCAGTTAAATTTCTATTACAGTTGGCGACGCGGATGTAAAGGGAGGACTACCTGTGTGTTGCTTCGGGATTCCAGTGGATGAACTGGTCGGCAGACGTGTCGGTCCATAATAGTGGGCTCGGAAAGTCAATCTTCTCTCTTGCGCCAGAGCGCACGCTGAGATTATTTCCTCAGTTCTTCCACTGGCTTCTTGAACTCACAGGTACGTTTCAACGAACCCTCTTATGGTTCTGAGTTGTATTTGCCTTGTTTTAGTTTCGGATTGTGTTGGTCTGGCGTGTTCTGAAAACAAAAGCCCCGCGGGGGGGGGGAGTTGGGTGTTTCCTACCGAGGGTAGGGCGCTCGTTGTTGTTGATGTTTCGTTTCAGAACGATTACCAACTAGCTTAAGCCTCATTGTTGATGTTTCGTTTCAGAACGATTACCAACTAGCTTAAGCCCCGTTGTTGATGTTTCGTGTTAGCACGATTGCCAACTAGCTTCGAAGTGATTGGTGATGTTTCGTTTTAGAACGATTACCAACAGATGTAGCTACGGGAGTGATTGGTGTTTCCAATCCGCGTTTCTGGGAGAAACGTTTGTCCCTTTTATCCCGGGTGGTTGGGTAGCTTCCAACCAAGAGGGCTGGGGGTCAGCCGAGTGTTGTAACGTGGGCCTATGTTCGTCCTGTATTCGTCCTGTATTCGTCCTGTATTCGTCCTGTATTCGTCCTGTGTTCGTCCTGTATTCGTCCTGTATTCGTCCTGTGTTCGTCCTGTGTTCGTCCTGTGTTCGCCCCCTTTGTTCGTCTTTTGTGTTCTGTGTCCCTGCACGGGGTTGTTGGTTTGGTTGTTTACTGTTTGAGCTTCGGCTCTTGCCTTGTATTGTTTGTTAAGCGCGCCATTGATCCAGGTAAAGTATTGTAAGTATTTTGTACACTGTTTCGACTGTTAAATCCTAACTGCTAGAATCTAGTAGCTGGTCGCCTGGGAGACGCAGGAAACACCACTCCGCTCTCCCGTGAACCGCCATCGAGCCAGAGGGAGAACAAAGGACCAGTTGCTGGGTGTGTTACTTAGCGGTTTAATGTGTCTGTTTCTTCGAAATTGTATTCCTTTGTTTATTTCCCGCCTTGCTGTTTTAACTATACTTTTCTTTTCACCGTTAGTTTTGAATTATAGGCTGTAGAGTATTGTGTTAATTATGAATACCAATACTAGTTCGCTGTCTAGCCCTGATGAGATTGTTGCGCTTAGATAGGAAGAATCACTGCGCTGCAATCTTTATCGACCTATCTAAAGCTTTTGACACCGTCAATCACGCCTTCCTATGCCAGCGCCTCCTTGATATTGGTCTGTCCTCTCATGCCGTAGGCTGGTTCACCAACTACTTGTCCCAACGTAAGCAGTCTGTGCAGTTTGGTGACCTCTCATCCAGCATGCTCACTGTCTTAAATGGGGTGCCACAGGGCTCTGTCTTGGGACCAACCCTCTTCACCATCTATATAAATGAAATAGGGTTTATTGCAAATGCTACGGTTCATTTATACGCGGATGACACAATCATGTACTGTTTTGCATCTTCCATCATCCGTGCTCTGGAGTCTCTACAGACAGCTTTTGATACCCTACAGTCCCAGATGTCTCAGCTCAGGCTGGTATTGAATGCAGGGAAGACTAAAGTCATGGTATTCACGAATAACAAGCGGGGGCCAGCTGCTCTTCCTGACATTATATCTCGTCAGGGTACCCCTATTGAGCTTGTGTCTAGCTACAAATACCTTGGCATTCATCTTGATGACAGCCTCTCCTTCAAGCTGCACCTAGACAATCTTTTAAAGAAACTTAAGCTAAAACTGAGTTTTTTCTTTAGAAACAAGTCATGTTTCTCAGCTGCAGCAAGGAAACGCCTGGTTGCTGCCACCTTTTTGCCTCTCCTGGACTACGGTGATGTCCTGTACATGAATGCCTCTGCTAGCTGTCTACAACATCTGGATGCAGCCTACCATAGCGCGCTACGTTTCATTACAGGCTGTAAAGCACTCACACACCATTGTGTGTTATACTCTCTGGTTAACTGGCCATCTCTCTCCATTCGCCGAACCCATCACTGGTACATTTTCATTTACAAATCCATTCTTGGTCTGCTTCCCACCTACTTATCTACTCTCCTTTCGCGCAAACACTCCACCTACGGCCTTCGTTCTCAGGACATCATAACGTACTCCATCCCCCTGGTCCGCACTGAGAGAGGCAAAAGAGCATTTTCATATGCAGCCCCTTCCTCTTGGAACTCTTTACAACTGAGTCTTAAGTTGTCAAATTTGATCTCTTTCAAAAGGTTTAAGCGACTATTGCTTGATTTAGTGAGTGTGCCAATATCATGTTCTTGCACTCCAAGATAACTCTCCCCTGTTCTCATCCCCCATGCACTTTGCACTTTTAGACTTCCATTGTTGTTATTGTTACACATAGTCCTGTATGTTTTATTTGTAATTCTGTCCTGTTGTTTGTAATTTAGTGAAACGAGTGTTGAATGATTGTGAACAGGTCACACTTGTAAATGAGTCTTCTGAACTCAATGTGTTTTTTACCTGTATAAATAAAGGTTAAATAAAAATAAAAAATGAAGCATTATTCTGCGAGCGTTTGTTGGCAGATTTCGTTATGCGCTAAAGCATTTTCGATTTCTTACATCCCCATCTGAGACTTAGTGTTAAATTTTTAGCTAAGATTCGGGCTCAGCTAGAGGTGTTTGAGATGTCTAGGTTAAGGGAAAAGCCTGTTAATTCTATAGACTGGTCTGCTTTTAAGATTTGGGAGAGAGTAGCACGAGAGGGGTTTTTAGGTCAGGAAGGAAAGATAAGGAGGTTCAGCAGACAGTCTCTCCGCCATTTCCCCAGCAGAATAACTCTGATTTAAAATTAGATCTGTCCCCCTCGACTCGTTGCCCCGTGCTCACACCCCCCAACCAGGCTGTTCTTCCCCCTTTTCATGCTCCCGCCATGAGCCACGTCCCTTCTCTCGCCTCTACAATACGAGTTAAGCGCGCCCCTTTCTACGAGGTATTACACCGAACAAGAACAGATCAGGAAGGAAGAATTTGCTAGAGCTATATCTGAAGTTTAATTTGAAACAACAATTGATGAATAACTCTCTCTCCTTTTTGTCCGACCAAGTTAGGTTGATGTGCCACACCTGGGAATCGACTTCTCTCAAAGAAGTTGTTGACCATTTCCGATATGCGGAGCGTCTTCGTGATCACATTGAAAAGAGGGAGTTGAAAGAAATGAAGCTAGGTGCAGCCAGATTACAAGCTGCTCAGTTAAGACAGCTGGAAGACAGGAATGAGGAGGATGCATGTTTTCATTGTGGTGAACCGGATCACTGGATTAGAGAATGTCACAGCTACCGCAGGCAAATTGAAAGGGAGAATCCTGCAACCTGGGATTCGGCGCCACCTGCTGGAGTGAACAACCCACAATAGTCATGACTAGGCCAGGAGGGACCGTCAGATAGAACAGCTGTGCAAGATGAACAGAAGGTTCATATTTGTCAGTGTCTTAATCTGCATGTAGCATCTCCTAACCCAATTATATATTTTTAAATGGTTATGTTAAGTATCTCATGTTTATAGTTTGAGGCACATTCATCGGGCCTGAGTGTTTTTCTGAGTGTTTTTACAGACAACTGTCGTTCCGGGAGTGATGGGTGAATGCCGTACCAGGACAAGGGCACAGGACCGGAGGTGGAGATGGAGATTACCGGCCTGTTTCCCTACAGATGGGCGACCTGTGGTTCGTGGGATGCAGGGCCAACGCCATGTCACCGACTCACCGTGAGCGACAGATAAGTATGACATAGGGAAGAGACCATTTTGTCCGAAGCGTGCCCAATACTCTGTCCTCAAATGCAGAACAGGGAAGTTTTAGATATACAATATTTAATAATTAGCTATACAAATGAGGCTTTGATTGATTTTTTGATTAATTGATAATTGATGTTTTGTTAATTGTAAATGAAGCGAGTTCATTTTAGTGTTATTTTATTTGAGTGATGCATTTTTTTTCCCCCATCTCTGTTTTATCCTGACTTCAGGGAATTTGTTTTTACCCTTAGGGGGTGTTATTTTGTTGAGACGAGAATGTTTTATTTTATTTTTATTTCATAAAATCGCGAGAGAAATTCTAGAGCAAAATCCAATTGCCTTGATCACGACTGGGGACTGGGCGTGTTAAAGTAATTCTTACACTGCCCCTAATGTCACTGTAGGCTACTGCAGAGCCTAGATCCCTGCTACTGTCCGATTCAGTAAATGGACAAAAGCTAGATCCCCACTGACAAACTACATAGACTGACGAGGCCGACTGGCTCTAATGACACTTGAACAGAAACCCTGTTTAAGTTTTTCCTGACTGAATAACAAAATTTTTCCCCAAAGCAGGAGCTTGCACTTAACCATGTTTCTGAGTATCTCCAACAGACTGCTGATAACCGTTCCTGACCAAAGAGGGGAACAGGGAGACCAGACCAGAGGACTCTCCTTTTGCTCTTCTGTTTTGTCTCTGTTTGTCTCTCTCATCTGTGGATTCACAGGTCTCTCCTCCCATGTCTCTCAAAGACATTGCTGACCTGCTCCCCGTATGAAGTCCCAACTAAGGAAGGCGACCATTCCGGACGCCAGAGAGGGCTTCTTCTTATCTCCAACCAGGCTGTTGGGTCCTGATCCGCGACCTGGGGCCGTACCAGATTCAACTCACCACGCAGACGGCTGCCAGGGTAGCTGAGAGAACTTCGAGAGAGAACTTCGACGCTGTTGCGTCCCAAACCAAGGAGCAGATAAGCAGCCTGAGAACAGGCCAGAAAACATGGAAGAGAAGTAGATGTTGCGGGGTGAACCTACCCGTCAAAGATGGAACAATCAGGACCAGGGCATTCTGGCCTGTGTGGAATAGCTGTCAAAAGTAGCTGAGAGGACGGTCCATGCAGCCGAACCAGAGATCTCAAGGGCAAAGCGGTCACCGCCACACTGTCCTCTCCTCTGATGAGCAATCGGAGACTGACCTTGCCGGTCACCTCCTTCTTGTGGTTGTGGTATGACAACGTGGACAATCTCAACAGCAATGACTGCACCTCTAACCGCACACACTGGAACCTACATTAAACATTCAGAGACGCAAACATGGAAGCTATGATCCAGAGAAAATTACATGCGATTATTCACAACAAGAGTGAATGAACTTTGAAATTATCTTGAAAAAATATCATATTTGTTTACAAGAGTTACAATGGTTGTCCACTTTTAGACTATAAATAGTATATAATCATGTCATCTTTTTTACCTTGTTTCCTGTCATATTTCTGAAACAATGGGTTTTGGTGCGTGATTTTGCACGTGGAAAGAAAATAATCTATTTTGTTTTGTTAAATATTTCACAATAAAATACAAAAATTTTTTTTTTTTTTTGCTCCACCTAGTGGAGAGATTATTTCCTTTCCACATGTATAGCATAGCTGAATGTTTACACTTTGTGTTTGGATTTTATATTTTATTTTTGTGTACCTGTTCAGGCACAAATGGGGGAATGTTGTGGAATTTACATCCAAACACCTTAAACCTTTGTCCTCTCACTCCTTTTGTAATTCATCACCTCCCCCAAATATTCACATAGCTGTGCTAACATACAAAATGGCTTCCAGGAGGCCATCTGTCTACAACAGAATAACCATCCTTTGTCATCCTTTGTCCCCAATTGCCGCCTTTTTCTCATGTCACATGTCTGTACTCTTGGCCACGCCTGCCATTTCATATGACGTACAATGGAGTAGCCAATCACATCCTGGAACCACCGTACCTTTGTTTTGATTGCATACAAGGCACAGCAAAACCCATAATCGGGACTTCGCTGGATACCACCCTTGTTGCGTTTTTCAGGAAGTCCTTGCGCTCGTATGTTTTTCACAATAAACCAGACTTAACCTTTTGAGCGAATCTTGGTAAATCCTTTTTTGACTAGATCAGTTAAATTTCTATTACACCGCCATTTTGATTTATCTCACAAATTAGCAAAGCCATTCAAACCGTCCTGTGTAACTGCAATGAAAAAATAATTGGAACCTCAAATGTAAATATTTGGTTCCTGAATACATTTTTAGAATGCATTTATTCCTGTAGGCTAGTCTATTCTTTGGTCTAAATGTCTATATATTCCAGTGTTGTGGCGGGAATATAAAGCTTTGATTGATTGATTGATTGATTGATTGATTGATTGATTGATTGATTGAATATCCATGGGATAAGATATTGTAACAAATGTCCATAACTGGGTGGGAGTCTGTAGTAGAATGAATACTGTAGTCACTAGTAGTAGGAGTCTGTAGTAGAATGCTTGAATGCTCGGTTTATTAAGCAATAAATGATGCAACTCAACATGTCAGTGTGGTCTTTCATCAGACATTAAAGGGGTTCAGAATTACAGACAAAGAGCCTCATTTACAACTTACCCATAATGCTCTTGATTGATGGAGAACATTTTCAGCCGATTCCATGCCGTCTCTCATTCCAATGATAGCAGCATGCCAATGCTAGCGCATTTGAATGGAAATGGCTAGCATTCAAAGAAAACTCACTTATGAACACTGCAAACAAGTAAGGATCGCCAGATAAACTAAACTCCTCATCAAAGTGAGACATACTTTTGAACATTGCAACTTGTTGTGTTGATAGTAAGAGAATAGTCCACTCTTCTGTTTCTTGTTGTTGTGAAGACAATAGTACCAGTGTTGTGCCAAAAAACGACTGCCTGCTAAAAAATGACTGGCCCAACATTAAAACAACCCTTTCTCAGGATAGCAAAGTCTGACATTGACCAGATTCAGTATACTTGGATCTAATGACCTCTAATTTAATCCCTGAAAAGGTTGTCATTGTCATCCTTCACAATCCTGAATTATGGGGACAGTCTTATTTCGGCAGGGGCTTGCCAAAATATGGGTCAGGGTTAGGGTTAGCCCCCCCACCAACTCCTGACTGTGTTCGGTCTGAGGGAAATAACTACACACTTAAAGATTATTCTTAGTAAGATGCTATATTAGCATCAGGGCAGCGTGTTTAATGCACAGTAGCCTACTGTATATCACATTCCAGTCACAGGCACACAATCAGAATAGGCTATAGCAAGTTATTATTGATTACCAGCTGACAGAATAAGATCATCTGACTCTAAAAAGTAGTCTATTAATGTACTATGTACTAATCTACACATCACTCTGCCTCCCTATTTACAGAGAGAGCCATATAGATCCGAACAAACGAATGGGTAGAACGATAGAAAAATGATGGAATAAAAACTAAAATGACCCGCCGACAGACTATCCTCATATTTGATTTGGGTGCACTGTGGAGTGTTTAAGTTAGTTTCCTTTGAATGCTAGCCATTTCTATTGCATTGCGCTAGCATTGGCATGCCGCTAACGCCGGAACGAGAGACAGCATGGAATCAGCTGAAAATGTTCTCCATCAATCAACACCATTATGGGTAAGTCGTAAATTAGGCTCTATGCCCAAAATTCTGAACTACCCCTTTAAGAGAGAGACCGAGCAACTCTCACACAGACCTTTTGTTAACTACCCCTGAATCCCCTCTATAAGGAGCCAGTCTGTCTCGGTGGGGCACCACCCCCCCCTGGGAGGCAGCTGCACCCTGTAGACCACCTCCCCCACCATCTCCAGCACTTGGCAGGGCCCCGCTCACTGGCTCTCAAGCTTGGGGCACCGACACTTCTTCCTCTGAGGGCTGTGGACATAGACCAGCTCTCCAGGCAGAAAGTGCCTTCCTCGGGCCCTCACATCATAATTGCACTTCTGCCTCGCCCCGGAACTCTGCTGCCGCTCCCGGGCAAAAAAGGTTGGCTGACTCAAGGTGGTCCTGAAGCCTCCTGGCGTACTCTGTAGCACCTATTAAACTGAAAAGGATCACAGCCAATCATAAAGCTCCATGGCGAAATGAGGAAACAAATCAACTAAAGAGAACCTGCAGAAGATCTGAGCGTATATGGCGAAAGACCAAGCTACAGGTCCAGCATGATATTCTCAAAGAACATCTCTCTGCCTTTAATAAAGCAATAAGAAATGCAAGGAAAGACCACTTCTCAAAATGTATATCTATCAACAGAAATAATTCAAGAGTGCTCTTCTCAACAATTGATAGCCTAATAAACCCCGCTGTAAAAACACCTGATAACCTGCTCTCTACCTCCAAATGTGAGGAATTCGCAGCTTACTTCAGAGATAAGATTATGAATATTAGGAGGAAAATCACCCAGGAAAGGCTATGCATCCCGTTCACAGATCCTCTTCCTCCATGTAATGGACACATGAGCTTGTTTACACTGATGGACACAGAAATGTTGGGAAAAGTAGTATCCAAACTCAAATCCTCCACATGCCTGCTGGATCCCATCCCCACCAATTTTTTCTAAACTATTTTTGACTCTGTATTCTATGACATTTTATCCATTGTCAATGACTCCCTATCTACAGGCGTCTTCCCACCAATACTTAACTAACTGCTTTGGTGAGACCGTGCTGAAGAAAAACAACTTAGACACTTCAGTTCTTAGCAATTTTATACCAATCTCCAACCTTCCCTTTTTGAGTAAAATTCTGGAAAAGATTGTTTTCAAACAGATTAATGATTTCCTAGCTACAAGTTCTACCCTTGACCTTTTCCGAAACAACGGAGGTCTTCAAGTGCGATCTCAAGACGTACCTTTTCGACCTAGCCTACAATCACTAGCCAGGACCATGAGACACAGAAAGGCAGCCTCAAACCTACCTGTGAATCCTCTGTATACATTTTATATGTAATTATCGTATTATATTGTATTTATCCTGCTATGCACTGTATGTATATCAAGTAGTGTACAGAAGCTAGTTACCCTGAAACAGGCTTGTTCTGTTCTGACATCTGTGTTGCTTCAATGGCTCAGCGTGCTACTAACCGTTTTCTGCCTCCCCTAGTGCCTCTCTCTCTCCCTCCTACCTTCTAACCAGGTCCAGTGGATGCCCCACTGTCACCAGCAGACCACCCTGAGTTCGATAGATACCCCTGTGACAGCTGTGGATGTTGTAGTATCTAGTTAACACACACACACACACACACGTACACACAGACACACATCAGTCCACATCTGGCTTAGGCCTGGACCTGATGCTCTTAGCCGTTCTTGCTCTGAAAATGTAATTTAATGTAATTTATTGCTCTATAAATTTTCTTAGCCGTTAGACAAATATATTACAGGAACTTGCTCCAGGTTGCCTGTTTTAATATCTGTGTTGCTTTTATGACTCTGTGTGCTACTAACCCTGTTCTGCCTTCCCTCTCCCTAGTGCCTCTCTCTCTCCCTCCTATCTTCTAACCAGGTCCAGTGGATGCCCCACTGTCACCAGCAGACCACCCTGAGTCCGATAGATACCCCTGTGTCTGCTGTGGATGTCGTAGCATTTAGTTAACACACACACACGTACACACAGACATACACCAGCCCACTTCCGGCTTTAGGCCTGGGCCCAGGCAAACACACACCAGTATTTGCCATGTCTCTCCTATGATGTTTTTAGCCTCTCTTACTCTGAAAATGTAATTTAATGTAATTTATTGCTTTATAAATGTTCTTAGCCGGTAGACAAACATACTCCAGGAGCTTGCTTGATCGCCTTGTTGAGAGGGGTCAGGGTAGAATTTTTACAGCTCACTTATCTGGCCCCCGGGTGACACTGTTTTTTTGCTTCCCTCTGGAATATGTAGAGAGTGGGTCGTATGCCCACCTCCCTTGTTCTCTGTAAAGCGCATTGTGTTGCCTCTGAGTATGAAATGCGCTATACAATTAAAGCTTTGATTGATTGATTGATACCACAAGATCATTTACCGTTTTCGGCCACAGGAGGGCAGCAACAGGCTTAGATAGACTGTTCCTTGTTCAGTTTCAGCAATTCAATGAGTATTTGAGTTAGGCTATTTAGTTTATTTGTGTAAGTATTTCTGTTAGTTATACATTATATTTCTTTATTATTTCAGGGACCATACACTCACTGTCTGTTTATGTAAGTGAAGAGAATTGAAAGGGTTAGGGTCAAATAATGTGTATAAAGGGTTTATAGAGGGGTCCACAGCCCCCAACCCAATATGACACGAGGGGGCAGAGTCTTGCCACCACGCCACGGACCCCACAAATAAGCCCCTGAGAGGGCTAGAGAAACACGGCCTTCACCGGTGGGGGCAGGTGGGTAGCCCAGAGAGGGGTACACTGTCTACGACCAGCTCTGACCCGAGGGGGCGGAGTCTCGCCATCACACCACTATCCACGCCAAGGATCCCACAACTCTGCCCCTGAGTGGACTAGAGACCCACGGTCTTCACCAGTGGGTGCAAGAAGATTGTGTATGGAGATTGCCCGGAAGTAACTGCACTACACCCGAACCCGTCTGACACGAGGGGGCGGAGTCTCGCCACCACGCCACGGACCCCACGGCCAATGGGCCTAGGATATAGACAATTAACTACCGGTGGAATGGTGGTGGAGCATCCATCGGGGATCCACTGTAGGTCCGTTAGCCTTTTGTTATCTGGGTTTATCCCTTACCTTTGTCCAGAAACAGAAGTTGAACCAATTGCAGCAAAATAGCTAACGTTACAGGAATCATCAGTGTAACTGCTTTAGCCACTGACCGCTACCATTAATGTTATGGAAGCTGCTGCTAGTTGTTGTGAGCTCATGAGCTAACTGGCTATCTCGCTCTTATTGTGCAGGATTAGCATTGGAAGCATTGGAACTGATGTGTCCAGGCGACAAGACCTATTTTAATTTATCAGACATTATTTCATGTCATTTCAATTCACAGCTATTTCAGTGGCATGACTAGCTTCCGTCCTACCAGTCCTGAACAGAAACAAGCCAGCCACGCACATAAGCCAGGCTGGACCTGGCCTGGTTGTGTAGTCCTAGTCCAAAAAATGAATGGAGGTGAATGGCCGGCCTGGCCGTGTTTGGGCGGGCTTGTGGACCCTTCCCCGTGATTCGGATCCACTCCAGAATTTAATTGGTTATTACTTGACAGATGCTACACCCCTCCACCAAGTTTTATGAAAATTGGTCAGGTAGTTTTTGCGTTATCCTGCTAACAAACAAACCAAAAAACGGCTCATGGACCCCAGGATTCAGGTCCGCTCCAAAATTGAATGGCTTCTACGTTGGCCCATGATAAACCCCCCAGTTTCAGGAAAATCGGTCTAGTAGTCTTTGCATCATCCTGCTGACAGACGTATGTTCGGACTCCTGTGTCGCTGAGGCGGAGGTAATAATTTAGCCTTTCATTTCTACATTTCCTTCTTTATTACTTTCCTTTATTCCTTTCCTTGTTACTTTATTTATTTATATTCTTTTATTTTGGATTTTGATAGCCTTGGTCCTCCATAGTATGGTACTTTATTTGTGAATGATATTATTTCAACGACCTTAGCATTATATAAAGCTTAGCTAGCTAGCTAGCCTAGTTTGCAGCGGTAGTGATATTGAGGTATTCCACCAATACATTTAGCATTTTCTCTAGAAAGTTTAGCCACATTATAGAATACTAGTTTAACAGCGCAATAGAATTATAGAATACTAGTTTAACAGCGCAATAGTAACTCAAATAGAACGATAAAGAGGCGATTACCCAGCTGCATTAAATTTAATTTAAACAATTTTAATAGTCCCACTGACATCTCACCACATACAATCAACTACAAGTACACCAGGAGCTAAGAAGATCATTTGGTTATCTTGGGTACCTTGAAAATAATACAATACAGTTCATTAATCAATGAATACCTCGGAAGCACTACAGCCTATCAGACCTCCTACAGGGAGTTTAACAGTCTGACCCAGAAGGGATGAAGGAGTTGGGATTTGATCATCAAAGATGGTACCCAAATATTTGCCTGAAATATGCATCGCTAGACTCAAAAGGTTGTAGCCTGATCCACACATTTGAATCTGCCCACTCCAAAGTTGACTGCTTCTTGAAGTTCTCAACAGAGTAAGACAATTCTGTCTGATATCAAGCAAAGTTCTACTACCGTAATACCTGCAATAGACATTCTCACAAAAACATTTTTTGAAAATGGGGGCACACTTTTTAATTGAAAGTGGGAATGACAAAAAGTCCCGGTGTCCCTCCTATTCTGGCACCAAGGCGCACACACTGTTAAGTAACACACACACACACACACATTCAATAACACACACAGACACCTGTTTGGTAACACACACACCTGTCTCCTGACCGTGGAGGAGTCGAACAGGACCTGTCTGCCACGGCGCTCACAGTCCTGGAACAGCAGCAGTCTGATCAGACTGAGATCCAGCTCCCCTGACACCCAGCTGGAGGAGGAGGGGGAGGAGAGGAGGAGGAAGATTAGAGGAGGAGGATGAAGGGTAGTGTTAGATGGGTAATGTTGAAGCATCCTTACAGCGTTAAACTAAAGCCTGAGACACAAACACACGGACAGAGACCCAGACTGGAGTGCTGTGTACCTGCTCTCCATGCTGCTCTCCATGCTGCTCTCCATGCTGCCCCAGGGCAGGGGCTGCTGGCAGGGTTGGTATCCCAGATGAAGGGCCTGGTCAGCGGGTTACCGCCCCAGCCTGTCCCCCTCCTCTACACACATCCTGGAGCACAAGACTGTCAGATGACCGGCTGAGACTGGCTACAGCTGAGGCTGCGCTGCATACTGCTGTGTGTGTGTGTGTAAGAGAGAGAGAGAGAGAGAGAAAGTGTGTATGTGTGTGTGAGAGAGAGAGAGAGAGAGAGAGAGAGAGAGAGAAAGAGTGTGTGTGTGTGTGAGAGAGAGAGAGAGAGAGAGAGAGAGAGAGAGAAAGAGTGTGTGTGCGTATGAGAGAGAACAGGGGAAATACACCGCGTGGTCAACTTCCTATACTCACACTGCAAACACACACACCCTCTCTCACACACACAAACACCCTCTCTCTCACACACAAACACCCTCTCTCACACACACACACACACCCTCTCTCACACACAAACACCCTCTCTCTCACACACAAACACCCTCTCTCTCACACAAACACCCTCTCTCTCACACACAAACACCCTCTCTCTCACACAAACACCCTCTCTCTCACACACACACACACCCTCTCTCTCACACACAAACACCTTATCACACCCACCCTCTCTTTCTCACACAACCTCTCACACACACCATCTCTTTCTCTCTCACACACATGCCCTCGCTCTCCTTCTCTCACACACAGGGTCACAAACACAGCCAGCCAAGACCCTAACACCCCCCACACACACACACACACACAAAGCCTCGCTGTCTGTCTGTATTTACAGATGTGCCTTCCAAGGTGTGTGTCAAGTATTCCAAAGTATCTGTCCAGTATTCCAAGGTGTGTGTGTATGTGTGAGTGAGAGAGAGAGAGTGTGTCAGAGGTGCTGGATGTCCAAGAAGGTCCTGTTGTCTCTCCCAGCAGTAGAGATCTGGAAAGGGCCACACACACACACACACACACACACACACATACACGCACACACACACACACACGCACAGCCCCCTACTCTGGCCTAGACAGACCAGTCTTTATCCCCTCCCCTGTGGTTCAGGGGATGGTGGTGCTTGCCACCAAAGTATCAAAGAGCCAGCTCATAACGCTAGGCAGCAACACTGCCTGAGAAACTCCATCCTTTCAACACGCACGCATGCGTGTTATACAGTAATACTCATTGTTATTCATTTACCCAAACATTTACACTAGGTTAGGGTAAACAACAACAAACATTTAGACGGATCCAGTAGGATTCTAACTCCCCCCCCCCCCTCCCAAGAACTGATCCAGTAGGATTCTAACTCCCCCCCCCCCCCCCCCCCAAGAACTGATCCAGTAGGATTCTAACCCCCCCCCCCCCCCCCCCCCAAGAACTCATCCAGTGGGATTTTAACCCCCCCCCCTTTCCCAGGGAGAAACCATGGAGACAAACAGCAGGTGGAATCAATCTGTTTAATTAACAATTCTGTGCTGACAGAGGTACCCGTAAACTAACACACACGCACACATACACACACACACACACATACACACACACGCACACATACACACACACGCACACAGACACACACACCGTGCAACTCTTGTGATAGTATAAAATAAGTAAAAAATGCATTATTCCCTTTAAAGACCAGACCATACACGTTTGTTACATTGACAGACGTCATCAGGCACATGCCTTCCTGTGTTTCAGGAGTGATTTGTATTGTGTCCATCAGCACTGACTGCTCCCCTGCTGGCCAACACACGCAGCTACACCTTAGAGAAGGCAGTCAACACAGCTCCCGCCAGGACCAATGAGAAGGCTGCACCCAAAACCAGGAAGTTACAGCAGCCCTGAGGATCAGAGAGAGCAAGGAGAGGAGATGACAGGATAGAGGGATGAGGACAGAGGGATGAGGAAATGACAGGATAGAGGGATGAGGACAGGAGAAAAGGGGGTTAAGAAATGGCAGGAGGATAGAGGGATGAGAGAAAGGAGAGAGAAAAAGGGATGAGGGAGAGAGAGGGATGAGGAGAGTAGAGGGATGAGGGAGAGATGAGGGAGAGAGAGAGAGATGAGGGAGAGAGAGAGGGATGAGGGAGAGAGAGAGGGATGAGGGAGAGAGAGAGGGATGAGGGAGAGTAGAGGGATGAGGGAGGGAGAGAGGGATGAGGGAGAGTAGAGGGATGAGGGAGGGAGAGTAGAGGGATGAGGGAGAGATGAGGGAGAGAGAGAGGGATGAGGGAGAGATGAGGGAGAGATGAGGGAGAGAGAGAGGGATGACGGAGAGTAGAGGGATGAGGGAGAGAGAGGGATGAGGGAGAGTAGAGGGATGAGGGAGGGAGAGTAGAGGGATGAGGGAGAGATGAGGGAGAGAGAGAGGGATGAGGGAGAGAGAGAGGGATGAGGGAGAGAGAGAAGGATGAGGGAGAGTAGAGGGATGAGGGAGGGAGAATAGAGGGATGAGGGAGAGAGAGAGAGGGATAAGGGAGAGTAGAAGGATGAGGGAGTGCGAGAGGGATGAGGGAGAGAGAGAGGG
>NC_140253.1:182500-217500 GCF_949987555.1 Borostomias antarcticus
AACTGGATGGGATAAAACAGTAACCACACAGGCACTTAATAAATCATATGGTTTATAGACATTTTAATCAGATGTATTGTAGGTTACCATTATAACAGCAGCTGTTATAATGGTAACAGCTGCTGTTTTCTGTTATTTTGATTGGCACTTTTTAGGTGGCTGGAGGAACATGAACGCAAGCTAGTGTTAGTTCAGCCAGCCAAAAAGGCCGTCGCACAATCCATCAGGCAGCGCTGCGCCTGACACACGAAAGTTGCAGAACCTACTCGCGCTTGTGGTGTATGTCTCCTTGACAACGCTCTCTTGAAGGGCTGACTGACGGACAGACAGCAGCGCGTGAGCAGCTCCGCTTCGGCTCAAACTGTATTTTCAGATAACGTTACGTAACGTTAGCAACACAAGGCCAATTTATCATACTGTATTCATTTTTTACTTGTCCGATCAGACAACTGCATGAGGCATTCCTCTTGGCCGAACAGAGTTTACTGGTTCCTGGGGCAAAACTGTTAGCCTACTACAGGTAGCTTGCCTTGTTCCTTAATCCCCCGGTGTGAATCATGGCTAGCTGGCAATAACCTAGCCTACCTGACTGGTCTGATCATTCTCCTCTCTCTTCCTCTTCAATAACCTAGCCTACCTGACTGGTCTCATCATTCTCCTCTCTCTTCCTCTTCAATAACCTAGCCTACCTGACTGGTCTGATCATTCTCCTCTCTCTTCCTCTTCAATAACCTAGCCTACCTGACTAGTCTCATCATTCTCCTCTCTCTTCCTCTTCAATAACCTAGCCTACCTGACTGGTCTCATCATTCTCCTCTCTCTTCCTCTTCAATAACCTAGCCTACCTGACTAGTCTCATCATTCTCCTCTCTCTTCCTCTTCAATAACCTAGCCTACCTGACTGATCATTCTCCTCTCTCTTCCTCTCCAATAACCTAGCCTACCTGACTGGTCTCATCATTCTCCTCTCTCTTCCTCTTCAATAACCTAGCCTACCTGACTGGTCTCATCATTCTCCTCTCCCTTCCTCTTCAATAACCTAGCCTACCTGACTGGTCTCATCATTCTCCTCTCTCTTCCTCTTCAATAACCTAGCCTACCTGACTGATCATTCTCCTCTCTCTTCCTCTTCAATAACCTAGCCTACCTGACTGGTCTCATCATTCTCCTCTCTCTTCCTCTTCAATAACCTAGCCTACCTGACTGGTCTCATCATTCTCCTCTCTCTTCCTCTTCAATAACCTAGCCTACCTGACTGGTCTCATCATTCTCCTCTCTCTTCCTCTTCAATAACCTAGCCTACCTGACTGATCATTCTCCTCTCTCTTCCTCTACAAAAATCATTGTATGCCCATCTGGAAAATTGTATTGATATATTAGGTTATAGGATCCGCTAGTTGTCATCAGGGAATTATAAAACCAAAGGCTTTACCAACATGCTTGAGATGGGCAGGAGCTGTCGGCACGTCTAACTGTAGCTATAACGGCACTTAGATTACTAACATAAATGTATTTTAGACAGTAGGCTAGGCATTTTGAGATGTATTTTAGACAGTAGGCTAGGCATTTTGAGGAGTAGGCCTAGGTGCCAGCACCAGTGTTTGGCCCAATCCTATCTTTCGTTGTAACCTCATGCCGCTCACTGAAGAAAAAATCCCTTCACGCGCCGAGTCTTCCGATCACCTCAGAAAGGAGCAGCATGGAGGCACAGAGCCTGCGGCCTATAGGCTCTTTATAGAAAATAAATAGTCCTAATGTGGGCGCGACAGTGGTTTTGAAAGCGCATTTAGGAAGAAATATTTAGAAAGTTTTATTTATATATAGCCTAATTTGTATTATTGTTTTTTGTATCAAATGTTTGGTGTGGCGGCAAGGATCTTGCAGTGGCGGTGCGCCACGGCAAAACCTCACCAGCGGAAACGCTGGGTCAGGTTAGGGTCAGGTTAGGCTCTGTGGTGGTGAAACAGGTCATGTGACGCGTGACTCACGGTGTGGATGAGTAAGGGCGCCTCCTCTGGACTGGGGGACTGTCTGCTCACATCACTCTTCACAAAGAAGAAGATCACCGCACTGAGAGAACACACACACACAAGGAATCGTGAGTGCAAACACTTCTGCCTACACAACATCACCCACAGCAAACATACAGTGCAGTGACTCTCTCAAGACTCTCTCACTTATAAACACACGCACGCACACGCACGCACGCACGCACACGCACACACACACACGCACGCACACACACGCACGCACACACGCACACACACACACCTACCTGAGCAGACAGAGAGCAGCTCCACTGTAGTTGAGTACTGGTTTGGCCACGACCTCTGGCTCTATACCAAACCAGCCAAACCTGTAGAGACACACATTTCCCAACCTCAGTGAGAGGATACAGTGAATACAAATGATTCATAAAGGTTATGTGAGTACAAACATTCCTTTGTCTATTCCACCATGTTCCATCTCAGCATAGACTCACAAGACCATTTCTGCAGTAACCCAGACACTCTTACACACACCTTTCTTCTAATACACCAATGTCAATGAAGTGTCCAAAGAGGTGTTTGTTCTGGAGGCAGCCTGCACTTTTGACCCTAGCCTAGAGGAAGCCTTCACCAGCAATGCAGGTAGACCACGACATGCTGGCCAGGATCACAGACTACCTTTCCGTCAGGCCACAGTATGTCCGACTGCAGGGCTGCCTGTCCGATGTGGTGAAAGGCAACATGGTCACCCCCCAAGGAATAGTTCTGTGACCTTTCCTGTTCACCCTCTACACCTCCGACTTCAGCCACAACTCTGGACCGTGCCACCTCCAGAAGTTCTCAGACGACTCATTTATCGTGGGAGTACAGGGATGTGGTCAGGAGATGCGTTGAATGGTGCAAGGAGAACCGGCTCCAATCCAACATCAGCAAGCCCAAGGAGCTGGTGGTGGACTTAAGAACGAACAGGAGGCATCCAACCCCTATCACCATCCAGGGGGAGGAGGTTGAGATGGTGGACTCATAAGTTCCTGGAAGTGCACCTGCACACAAATGTCCCTTTTCCACCAAGAACGAACCGGTTTGGTGCCGGTTCGCGAACCTAATTTTGAATGGTTCCGAGCATTTCGACCAAAAATAAATCAATCAATCAATCAATCAATGCTTTATTTATATAGCGCATTTCATACCCAGAGGCAACACAATGCGCTTTACAGAGAACAAGGGAGGTGGGCATATGACCCACCCCTACATATTCCAGAGGGAAGCAAAAAAACAGTAATCACCCGGGGGCCAGATAAGTGAGCTGTAAAAATTCTTCCCTGACCCCTCTCAACAAGGCGATCGAGCAAGCTCCTGGAGTATGTTTGTCTACCGGCTAAGAACATTTATAGAGCAATAAATAACATTAAATTACATTTTCAAAATAAGAGAGGCTAATAACATCATAGGAGAGACATGGCAAACACGGGTGTATGTCTGTGTGTGTGTGAATGTGCCTGGGCCCAGATAGAGGCAGGGGTCAGGGGTAGGGGAAGGAATGGGAAACGGATCCGGGTTAGGGTGAGGGGGATCTGAGCCCAGGACTGGTGTGTGTCAGTGTGTGTGTGAGTGTGCCTGGGTCCAGGTAGAGGCAGCGGTCAGGGGTAGGTTGGGGGTAGGAAATGAGTTGGGGAACCCCAAAGTTGGTTCTGAACCGGCACCAAAAAATAGTAGGTTTTTCAGCGCGAACCGTGAGGATATTGCGGGCGTGGTCTATAGATTTTTGCAAGATTTGCTGTAAACACACGTGCTTCACTCGATGATAAGAGCGTTAATCGCCGCCTACAGCTGTGTGAATGATCTCATTCTCTCTATGCTAAGTGCAACTATCTGAATAACCAGCCATCCAACTGACTTATACAAATTATATAACAATCCCTAAAACAATAGTGTGATGACGACCTACTATAATTATAATGAAGTAGACTTCAGTACGCAAGCCACTTTCGTGACAAACCACCTAAACAATTTTACACATGCCTATATCTCCAAGCTAATGACATACAACGGTTCCGCTCAAAACTGGTCGAAACGCGGTCCCGTTCCCTAGATAGAACCAAGGTTCCAAGAATTCTGAACCGAACCGGTTTGTTCTCAAATACAGCTAGGACTCAATTGCTCCTCTATTCAAATAAACTTTATTGCAGACAGGTCTAGATAAATAATAACAAGACACATATATGCATACTTTCCCCCTTCCCTTGGTTTGTATGCAGCACACGCCAATTACACTAGACCTGCAGGCGTAGCTAAACTAACAATCAGATGAAGTTGTCAGTCAAAATCAGTTATATCAGTATGTTTCAGCGCTCCAGCAGGTGTGCAGTGATACTGGCTGCTATAAATGATCTTTGCCAGCAGGTGTCAGTAGCGAACAAAGCATTTCATGAGGCTTCGAGTAATGAATCTTTTTGTGATGCAATGTGCCTAAAAGGCTTGGTGTTTCAGAAAGCCTTGTTTTAGCCATCACTAGTGGTCACAATCTGTGGTAGATGGAGGGGAACCTTCAGCCACAGGCTCCTCCCACCCAGGTGTAAAACTGAGCGGTTCAGACGCTCCTTTGTGCCGGCAGCCATCAGACTGTAACAGTGCCTCAGTGTTCTTGAGTGTTGTGGATGTGTCATATGTGTTTGTGTGTTACTAGATTTTCCTATACAGTCTGGATGTATGTATATATGAGTATTACTATATATATCTATACAGTCTGGTTGTATGCATGTACATATTCTATACTTTACACATGCTGTATGTATGGATATTACTTGTTCTACTTATGCGTATTGTTACCAAGTATATTCTGTATTCTGCACTTCCAGCTTTTGCTGTAATTTGTCTACTGCTGAAACGCCAAATTTCCTCCTACAGGGTTCATTAAAGCTCATATCTAAGGACCAACACTCTGCTGAATACTATCTCAGAGCCAGGGTACAGGTGCAGACTACTTGGGTTCATATTTGGCAGCCTAGGACAAACACACAGGCTGGTCGTAAGAGGGTTCCTACAACTGAGGAAGCCCCAGCAGAGGAACGACCCCCCGGCTGAGTCCTGCTCTGTCTCTGCTGTCACAGGCAGACCCATACATGGAGGAGACGCTGCTACTGTACTTGTCCCCTTGAAAGATGAGTGGAAAAGAAAGTTATGCTGCTGGTCTGTGACCTTGTGATTGTATCAGTATTTGTGTCCCTGTATGTTTCTGTCTATGTGGACATAAATACCTTGTTGAGTGTGTGTGTGTGTGTGTGTGTGTGTGTGTGTGTGTGTGTGTGTGTGTGTGTGTGTGTGTGTGTGTGTGCGTGTGTGTGTGTGCGTGTGTGTTTGTACGTGCGCGTACCTGGAGCTGGCCCAGCCCATCAGCAGGTTGAAAGACGCCCAGATCAGCAGACCGAGACCCAGACCAATGGTCTTCACTATGGGCACCACCGTGATGTTACCTTCTCATACAAACACACACACACACAAGACATGGATACATGTATAGGTAAGAGTGTGAGTGTGTATAAATGTGAGAGAGAGAGACAGAGAGAGACAGAGAGAGACAAAGAGAGAGAGACAGAGAAAGAGACAGAGAGAGACAGACAGACAGACGGAGAGACAGAGAGAAACCTACCTGTGGCCCAGATGACTCCTCCTAGCATGGCCAGAGGCCAGAAGTCAGGTGATCCCAGAATGATGTTCACCACCAGAGACACACACCAGATCGCTGCACACAGCACCCACTGGAAAAACAGCCCTACACACACACACACACACACACACACACACACACACACACACACACACACACACACACACACACACACACACACACACACACACACACACACACACACACACACGATGAGTAGGCTATGCCAATCAAAGGTAGAAAGACCCATCTCCATGTGAACCTTACCATCTCCGGTGCTGATTTTCTTTACCGGGACAAAGTTGCTCCCATAGAGGAGCACGGCCACCCCGCAGGAGAGGAACCCGTAAGTCAACTCGGTTGTATTTGACGAACTGTTCGCGAGCGGGATTTGCCGATTCCAACGCGAGGGTTCATCTGCAACGAAAAAGTCAAGTCTAAACAGTATCCTACAATGCAGACATGATATTGAATTGGCTGGTAGTATTGTTGCCTAGCAGTTTGGGGTTAGGGTTAACCAGTTTAGTTTAGTAGTCTACCGGGCATCAGGGTTAGGGTGAACCAGTTTAGTTTAGTAGTGTAGGCTACCGGGCATCAGGTCGTTACCTTGCTGTGATACGGGATTCCCATCCGCGTCACATCCCGCTAGCAGAACTAATAGAGTTGCCGAAAGCAAAACGCCGCAAATTTTCATCAACATGCCAACAACGTTTCACCAACATGCACTGCCAACAAATAAGACAGCAAGACCTGTCCGCAGAAAGACCTGTCCTCAGCAAGACCTGTCTTCAGCAAGACCTGTCCTCAGAAAGACCTGTCCTCAGAAAGACCTGTCCTCAGCAAGACCTGTCCTCAGCAAGACCTGTCCTAACCCTAACCCTAACTAACACTAACCCTAACCCACTGTCCTCAGCTTGCTGCCGGAGTTCCGGGTCGTCAGCTGACAGCGCCGGTGTCGGCGGAGCTGAACAGACAAGGCGGAAGCAGGAACAGTTTGGGGTTAGATCTATATTATACCTCCATGGGTTAGATCTATATTATACCTCCATGGGTTAGATCTATATTATACCTCCATGGGTTAGATCTATATTATACCTCCATGGGTTAGATCTATATTATACCTCCATGGGTTAGATCTATATTATACCTCCATGGGTTAGATCTATATTATACCTCCATGGGTTAGATCTATATTATACCTCCATGGGTTAGATCTATATTATACCTCCATGGGTTAGATCTGTTATATTATACCTCCATGGGTTAGATCTATATTATACATCCATGGTTAGATCTATATTATACCTCCATGGTTAGATCTATATTATACCTCCATGGTTAGATCTATATTATACCTCCATGGTTAGATCTATATTATACCTCCATGGTTAGATCTATATTATACCTCCATGGTTAGATCTATATTATACCTCCATGGGTTAGATCTGTTATATTATACCTCCATGGGTTAGATCTGGTTCAATACTTGTCAATATACACCACGTTTCACAAATGTTTTTTTGTGGTTCACAAATACATTTGTGTGGTTCACAAATACATTATTGTTTCACAAATGTATTTTTGTGGTTCACAAATATATTTCAAACTCACAAACATGTGCACCGCTTGTATTTACTTGCACCCGAGACACGAACCATTCTGGCGAGAGACACTATCCACGCCATGGACCACTGACCTCAGCCCATGGGGGCTAGAGACACACGGTCTTCACCGGTGGGTGCAGAGAGATGCCCAGAGGTCACTGTACTGCCCCGACAGGCTTCCAAGCTTTTAAGATATACATTCCATCATTCATTACATCTTTCAGCTTTGACAGTATTACTCTATTGCTCATCTTTCAAGCTAAAGGCCCAGTTAAAGGCTTAAACTACTCAGGTTGAAAAGTTTAAAAGTATTTAAGTTCTTAGCTTCTTTAGGTAATGCAGTTCCAATTCTGCCAGTTTCACATTTCAGCTAAGCTTCCAGGTTTTCCAGCCTACAAGCTTTTTAACAATATATTCCATCATTTATTCCATGTTTCAGCTTTGACAGTATTACAATTTATCTTCCAGCTTTTGTAGCAATGTGTTTAAGTTACCCACTTTTCAGCCCCTGAGTGGGCTGGAGACACAGTCTTCAATGGTGGATGCATGGAAAATGCCTGGAGGTCACTGTACTGGGGTTAGGGTTAGGGTTAGTAGGGTTAGGGTACTGGGGTTAGGGTTAGGGTCACTGTACTGCCCCCGACTAGCTGTGACCCAAGGGGGCGGAGCCTAACCAGCACGACACTATCCACGCCACGGGACCCACAACTCAGCCCCTTAGTGGGTTAGAGACACACGGTCTTCACCATGGAGTCAGGTAGGTGGCCCGGAGAGGGCTACACTGTCCCCGACTGGCTCTGACCTGAGGGGGCGGAGTCTCACCACCACGCCACTATCCACGCCACGGGCCCCACAACTCAGCCCCTGAGTGGGCTACAGACACATGGTCTTCACCGGTGCGGGCGGGTAGGTGGCCCGGAGAGGGCTACGCTGTCCCCGACCAGCTCTGACCTGAGGGGGCGGAGTCTTGCCACCACGCCACTGTCCACGCCACGGGCCCCACAATTCAGCCCGAGTGGGCTAGAGACGCACGGTCTTCGCCGGTGGGTGCATGGAGATTGCCTGGTCCGTAGTAGTTCTAGCAGTAGCTGTTACATACAGCTGCAGCAGCTAGCCCACCTCACATTTTCTCCAGGAAATGTACTTTCTAGTTCGCTCAGTGTCTCCCAGGTGCAAGTAAATACAAGCGGTACAAGTAAATACAAGCGGTGCACATGTTTGTGAGTTTGAAATATATTTGTGAACCACAAAAATACATTTGTGAAACAAGAATGTATTTGTGAACCACACAAATGTATTTGTGAATCACATAAATATAATTGCAAACATTATGAAAAATAACTACCATAGGGTTGACGGTAGATCTGTTTCAAAATCAATTTTGATTTGTGTCAGCAGTTTCATGGTTCGTGTCTCTTGCCAGAATGGTTCGTGTCTCAGGTGCAAGTAAATACAAGCGGTGCACATGTTTGTGAGTTTGAAATATATGTGAAACAAGAATTTATTTGTGAATCACCAAAAAACATTTGTGAAACAAGAATTTATTTGTGAATCACACAAATTTATTTGTGAATCACCAAAAAACATTTGTGAAACATGTGGTGTATATTGACAAGTATTGAAACAGATCTAATCCCATAGAACAGTCACAAATAATTTCCTGATCCCGTTTTGTGCCGAATTGTGCCATGACCATCACATATAATGTTTGTGAATTTAAAACATAATTTGCTAATAATAATTCCAGAACGAGTTTAGGGTTAGAGAGAGAGGAGACCAGGCTGTGTATTGGCTGGGTTAGGGTTAGGGTTAGAGAGAGAGGAGGTGGTGCTGACCAGGCTGTGTATTGGCTGTTATATAATCGCAATAATACACTGTTCTTTAACGTCATTAAAGGAGTAGTAAAGGGAACATGCATGTTTAGCCCTGTTTTAAGGTTACATATGATCATATACAATGGTTCAGATCAAAACGTTGACTAACTAGCACTTTTGAGAAAGTCTGATAATTGCTCTACCACCGTTTAGGTCATACAATGGATGTGGGTGGGCACCTTGAAAAATCATTCAAAAACATTTTAAACTCTCGATTTCAAAGACAAGAAGCTCACCGGCGCAAGCCCCTCGGTATCGCCGCAGTACTCTCGCACCATGAATGACCTTAAAGAACGGCATCTCGTCTATTATTGCTTAAATGGATTAGTAGGAAGGGCGGGACCGCCGCTACACGTCATCAAATAATGATGACTTGGCAGCCAGGAGGCGCGCGGGCAGCGAGCATTGAGCCATTCATCCGCGAGCCTCACGGCGAGTGTGCTGGAGCAGGGGCACTGATAGCATGCCCACTCAACGAGCCTCACGGCGAGTGTGCTGGAGCAGGGGCACTGATAGCAGTGTGCTGGAGCAGGGGTACTGATAGCAGTGTGCTGGAGCAGGGGTACTGATAGCAGTGTGCTGGAGCAGGGGTACTGATAGCAGTGTGCTGGAGCAGGGTACTGATAGCAGTGTGCTGGAGCAGGGGTACTGATAGCAGTGTGCTGGAGCAGGGGTACTGATAGCAGTGTGCTGGAGCAGGGGTACTGATAGCAGTGTGCTGGAGCAGGGGTACTGATAGCAGTGTGCTGGAGCAGGGGTACTGATAGCAGTGTGCTGGAGCAGGGGTACTGATAGGGTTAGGGTTATCAGTTGGGGTACTGATAGCATGCCCACTCAGCGCTGTCCGAGTGGCTCCACTTCTGGGTGAGTTTCCTATATCAGCCTGACCCCTGTGTACAAGAGTGTGTAACATGTCATATGTCTAGTTCTGATTATTACGACGTGTAGGGCTTATTCGATTAACATTGGAAGAAGCTATATAAATGTGATATAAAAACAGTGTAGATGTCTTAGTTTTTTGAATACAATTTCAAGTCGCACAGAAAAGAAAAAAGCATTCTTTCCCATTTTGGTTCACATAATTGGTCAGTGTTCACCTATGTATGCCAAAAAAATTACAAAATTCTACTTTTGGTGTAATCTTATATCAAAGTATATAATTTCTTACTTCCTGGAAAACGGTAGGTCCAATTACGACAACAGGTACCTTAGATTTTAGGCCAATAATATCACGACATCCCGTCAATCAACGCTATCCTTCTATCGAATCTGTCTAAAGTTCTTAAAACCCGTCCACTTGTCAATGTTCCAATCAAATTCCTCTAAACATTATGTCCCACCCTCATAGCTTGTTTGCGTCAGAAATACGTCAAACTAGATAGTTAGATGATATCAAACGTCCGTTTCAGTGCGACTTTAATTAAATAAATGTATTGGCAACCCGCCATCGTCGCAATGCAGTCTGGGTATTGGTAACCCACCATCGTCGCAATGCAGTCTGGGTAGTGACCTGCTTCAGCACCCTGGTATCATAGATCCGGACCGCAGCACAGCAAGGAAGCAGGAGAGAGTATCCTGCCAGGACTACTTTTGACAACTTTTTACCGGTCAACGCCGGTCGAACTGCTGCACTACTATTATTTTAACAATGTGAGTTGCTGTTTTAAATGTCTTTACCTATGCTGATGTACATTCACGAGCAAAGTGTCCATAGATCACTATTTAGCAAGTGTATTTGCGCCGTCTGGTGGTTGAAGGTGATGTCACACCCTGATGAGTCACAGTTACCTGAAGTTACATTACAGTAGTCTTCATTACATTAGTAATTTAGCAGACGCAAATCCAAAGTGACATACAGTAATTGCATTTAATGTAGGAAGTCAGTGTACTACTACTTGCCAGAACTCATAAGTGCATATCCTTTTTAAACTAGTGACTAAGAGCATAATCGGGTGCTGAATTAAAAGCACAATTATAGCTAAATATACAGTTGGGGCTTAAGAGGGAGGATACCTGTAGTACTTTTTGAAGAGGTGAGTTTTGCGCCAGTGGCTTTGCCCTGTGGGCGAGTACCAGAGTTTAAAACAGGAAGCTGCTACAGGGAGCCAGTGTAGTGAACGGAGGAGGGAGGTTGAGCCGCTACAGGGAGCCAGTGTAGCGAACGGAGGAGGGAGGTTGTGTGGGAGAACTTGGGGTGGTTGAACACCAGGCGAGCAGCAGCTTTCTGGACAAGTTCCAGGGGTTTAATGGCTGATGCCGGCGCCCCAGCGAGGAGGGAGTTGCAGTAGTCCAGGCGGGAGATGACCAGGGCCTGGATGAGCAGTTAACTTTTCATGTGTCAAGTCCCCCATACTGCTGTCAGCAACAAAAAAACAATGGTTACATGATAGAATAACAATAAACAGTGAAACCAGCGGCTCCCTAATCTTTGTGTTTTATTACAAATCATACAAGAGTCACAAGAGTCACAACATTCACAGACAATGGTGGTGGCCAGTCCCAAATACACGTCCAAATCTAACCCTCTATCTACCCCCTACCACAAAGGAGGGTCGGGGTATCAGGGAGTAGGGGGGCACTAGTAGCTCTTGGTGGTCTCATAGGGAGGTGTGGTCTGGGGATAGGGTGGTGGTTGGGTGATATTAGGAAATCTAGGGGTAGGGGTACCAGGTAGGGGGTAGGTAAGGGTTTGGGAGGAGGGCACATCAGTAGCTCTTGGTGGTTTCGTAGGCGTCGGGGAAGGGCAGGGAGACGTGGCCGGATCCGACCACCAGAGGCAGTATTCCAGCGTTGGGAACCACATTCCACGACAGAGTCAATGTGATGTTCTTATTGGCCCTGCAGAGAGGCCAAACAACCAATCAAAAATCAATCAATGGCTGATTCTGAGAGCTGCCATACCTGGCTGTTACCATGGAGATATGAGCGTACTTGAGGCTGTTACCATGGAGATATGAGCATACCTGAGACCGTTGCCGTCGTCGAAGAAGAAGTACTTGGACTTCATGTCTCTGAGGTTCAGCTTGGTGCTCTCTCCTCTCAGGACAATCTTATCCCACAACACCACCTGGTTCAGAGCCTGCAGGACACACACACACACACACACACACACACACACACACACACACACAGACACAGACACACACACAGACACACACACACACACACAGACACACACACACACACACACACACACACACAGACACACACAGACACACACACAGAGACACACACACACACACACACACACACAGACAGACACACACAGACACACACACACACACACACACACACGGGGGTTAAAGGTGTGAAAGAGCTGTGAGAGCGTATCAGTAAGGGCTAGGGTATGAGCATGTACAGTAAGCGAGCACCCTAAGGGGTCCGCTCCCCTGGGAAGACTTTTAAAATATCAGCTTTAAAATGTGGATTCACAGTGGATTTGAGCATGAGGATGTAGGGATGTGTCCCGGTCAGTGGGAAGCGCTGGATATATGGGACAACCAACGGAATGCATGGCCTGATGGTTGTGGATGACGAAACGGTGGCTTGGCTCCTGGAGTTGTGCCCAGATAGATGTGCATATAAAGCCCAGATAACCCCTCCCCCAGGCTCGGGGTGTTAGAGGATAGCCCTAGTGATGGCCAAACAAGGCTTTCTGAAACACCAAGCCTTTTAGGCACATTGCATCGCAAAAAGATTCATTACTCGAAGCCTCATGAAATGCTTTGTTCGCTACTGACACCTGCTGGCAAAGATCATTTATAGCAGCCAGTATCACTGCACACCTGCTGGAGCGCTGAAACATACTGATATAACTGATTTTGACTGACAACTTCATCTGATTGTTAGTTTAGCTACGCCTGCAGGTCTAGTGTAATTGGCGTGTGCTGCATATAAACCAAGGGAAGGTGAAAGTATATTTGTCTTGTTATTTATCTGGATCTGTCTGCAATAAAGTCAGCTAAATGTGCTTCTGTAACTGGGGACTGAGCTTCTGTAACTGGGAAGTGAATGTGCTTTAGTAGGCCTATGGGCAGTGAGACTGAGTCAACTGACCCCTCCAACAAACTCCTGCAAAACAATCCTGAACACTATAACTACACTTTCAACTCGATGCCAGTCAACCAACTACTACAACCTTCAAAATAAGGCGGGTTTCGCTTCCTTACTTCCTTATTCGAGTCCACCACTCGAATCCCAAACCCAACCGATCACGTGACCGAGGCCTCGTTTGTCATCGGTCACATGCTTTTTTTTTAAATGAAGCGAGTCTTGATTCCGGGCATCATCAGGACCTGCCCTACGCTCGACTAACGCCTCAGAACTTCGGTCTCTTATGTAACATCACTAGATAGCCCCTCGGCCCCGAGACTGGGGGGGAGAGGACACAACACCTAACCAGCACGACAAAGAAGAAGTTAAAGTGTAGTGTATTATTGAAGTGTTTCTCTAGAATGTCCTAACTCACACACCTGGGAGAGCAGGCTGTGCTTTCCCATCTCACACAGAGCAGCAGGGTTAGGGTTAGGGTTATTAACCTGTTATTAGGTTCTCCTGGAGGACGGGGGCACTCTGCTATGAAACGGTGTGTGCGTGCAGGAGCTCAGCGTTAACTGACATTCTGATATCAGGCTAGCGAGCTAGCTGGCTAGCGTCATTACGGACTAGGCCATTTGGTAGAAACAGCCAAAAACGTTTTTTTAAGCCATTTTGAGTTTTTGATTGATTTTGGTTTAGTTTATCGTGGTACAAAATAGATGGACATAGAGCACCTATTTGAAAGAGAAACTATTTGAAAGAGAAAGTATGTTTGCATTGCGTTGTTACAGCCCCATATAAACGGCATACACACTAAACTGCACTAGACTACCTTATCAAACCCCTCTGCTGTCTTTTTACCATCTAGTTACGTTACCCATGTCTCGCTAAACATTTTCAGCACATTTTACAATTATGCGATAATACTGATAATTGTGATATGAAATTTTCACACCGTTATATGTGAGAGTGAGGAGTGACAGTGAGGAGAGAGTGTTAGTGACAGAGGTGAGGAGAGAGTGTTAGTGACAGAGGTGAGGAGAGTGTGTTAGTGACAGAGGTGAGGAGAGAGTGTTAGTGACAGTGAGGAGAGAGTGTTAGTGACAGTGAGGAGAGAGTGTTAGTGACAGAGGTGAGGAGAGAGTGTTAGTGACAGAGGTGAGGAGAGAGTGTTAGTGACAGAGGTGAGGAGAGAGTGTTAGTGAGTGAGGTGAGGAGAGAGTGTTAGTGAGTGAGGTGAGGAGAGAGTGTTAGTGACAGAGGTGAGGAGAGAGTGTTAGTGAGTGAGGTGATGAGAGAGTGTTAGTGACAGAGGTGAGGAGAGAGTGTTAGTGACAGAGGTGAGGAGAGAGTGTTAGTGACAGAGGTGAGGAGAGAGTGTTAGTGAAAGAGGTGAGGAGAGAGTGTTAGTGACAGAGGTGAGGAGAGAGTGTTAGTGAAAGAGGTGAGGAGAGAGTGTTAGTGAGTGAGGTCAGGAGAGAGAGTGTTAGTGACAGAGGTGAGGAGAGAGTGTTAGTGACAGAGGTGAGGAGAGAGTGTTAGTGACAGAGGTGAGGAGAGAGTGTTAGTGACAGAGGTGAGGAGAGAGTGTTAGTGAGTGAGGTCAGGAGAGAGTGTTAGTGACAGAGGTGAGGAGAGCGAGTGTTGAGTGACACCGTGACCCCTGCTGCTACACATGCTTACATTACTCCTGGTAGCGTACTCAGCGGAGAGGTAGAGGAACAGCTGCTTCACGTTCCAGTCAAATATGGGCTTCAGATGTACACAGGGTTAAGGTACACAGCACTGCTAAAGCGAGCGAGCGCGCGCACACGCATACACGCGTGTACACACACACGCACACACACACACGCACGCACGCACGCACACACGCACACACCCACACACACACACAGCTACATGCTAACTCTAAATCAGTATAATAGTGTCAGGATATCAGCTGAGAGGTCAAAGGTGATGAAGCCCAGGTCACTCCTCTCCCTGGGGCCTGTAAAGTCATCAACACTCTTGCTGGAGAGGGGGAGAGAGAGTAATGGGGAGAAAGACGTGTTGAAAATCTGCATCAAAATGGCTGACAGAACTGTTATCAAACTACTGTGGACAGCTGAACAAATCAGAGATTATATGACTGGTATATAGACATCATACACTAATATGACTAGTAGTTGTTATTAGATACTATACTCTAATGTGAGTATAGACACAGACACTAGACTATAATATGACTAGTATATAGATACTATACTAATGTGACTAAAGATATTCTACTCTTATATGACAGGTATATAGACAGCATACCCTAATATACCTACTATATAGACACGATACTCGAATGTGACTAAAAGCCTATGGATGCTGTACTCTGATATGACTCGTATCATAATACACGCTCTGTTGCAGCTCTATAGATGCTGTACTCTGATATGACTCGTATCATAATAAGCTCTATAGATGCTGTACTCTGATATGACTCGTATCATAATAAGCTCTATAGATGCTGTACTCTGATATGACTCGTATCATAATAAGCTCTATACTATGCTATACTATATAAACGCTCTGTTGCAGCTCTATAGATGACGTGCTGCTCAGCCATTGGTCAATACCGTCCAGAGTGAAACACAGCATCCTGCATGCTAACCTAGCTAGCAAGCTAACGGTAGTAGTCAGCTGCATCTTCTGAGTCTAATTATCAAGTTGTATTGTATTCATTAAAAATGTATCTTACATATGCGTGTATTGACTCCAGCATTTAGACTGTTAATGCGCACGATGAGCTATTAGCATAGCAACACGTTACCGTTAGCCTAGTTAGCCTGGTTAGCCTAGTTAGCCTAGTTAGCCTGGTTAGCCTAGTTAGCCTAGTTAGCCTGGTTAGCCTAGTTAGCCTAGCTAGCGGCTGCAGCTTCCGCGTTAATGCAAACTAGCTCGTCACTTGAAATTCTTTAGAAACTCTTTGTCACAAAGGGACGACCTGTGAGCCGAGTAAACATCTGGTCCTGAGTACCGAGCCTGACTCACAGCATGACCCTGGAGACGCGGAGGTTAGGGTTAGGAGGGTTAGTAGGGTTAGTAGGGTTAGGGTTAGGGTTAGTAGGGTTAGTAGGGTTAGTAGGGTTAGGGTTAGGAGGGTTAGGGTTAGGAGGGTTAGGGTTAGGAGGGTTAGGAGGGTTAGGGTTAGGAGGGTTAGGGTTAGGAGGGTTAGGGTTAGGAGGGTTAGGAGGGTTAGGGTTAGGAGGGTTAGGGTTAGGAGGGTTAGTAGGGTTAGGGTTAGTAGGGTTAGTAGGGTTAGTAGGGTTAGGGTTAGGAGGGTTAGGGTTAGGAGGGTTAGGAGGGTTAGGGTTAGTAGGGTTAGGGTTAGGAGGGTTAGGGTTAGGAGGGTTAGTGTTAGTAGGGTTAGGGTTAGGAGGGTTAGGGTTAGGAGGGTTAGGGTTAGGAGGGTTAGGGTTAGGAGGGTTAGGGTTAGGAGGGTTAGGGTTAGTAGGGTTAGGGTTAGGAGGGTTAGGGTTAGGAGCCTGACTCACAGCATGACCCTGGAGACGCGGAGGTCCACCGGGACGCTAGGGTTAGGAGGGTTAGGGTTAGGAGGGTTAGGGTTAGGAGGGTTAGGATTAGGGGGGTTAGGAGGGTTAGGAGGGTTAGGAGGGTTAGGGGTAGTAGGGTTAGGGTTAGGAGGGTTAGGAGGGTTAGGGTTAGTAGGGTTAGGGTTAGGAGGGTTAGGGTTAGTAGGGTTAGGGTTAGTAGGGTTAGGGTTAGTAGGGTTAGGGTTAGGAGGGTTAGGAGGGTTAGGAGGGTTAGGGTTAGGAGGGTTAGGGTTAGGAGGGTTAGGGTTAGGAGGGTTAGGGTTATAGGAGCCTGACTCACAGCATGACCCTGGAGACGCGGAGGTCCACCGGGACGCTGCGGTCCTTGAACGCCGTGGTGATGAAGCAGCCGAAGGTGAGCGCCGCCATCACGCTGAGAGAGAAGGCGAAGAGCGAGTTCGCCCTGGACAACACGGTGTTCATCCTGACCAGACTAGTGTTCAGGTTCTGGGGATGTAAACTCAGCAGCAGCAGCTCTCTGGACCAGAGCAGGAAGTGTTCACACGAGGAAGTCGATGATGTCCTTCTTCCTCGCTGGTAAAGAGCTCGCCAGCGCCCCGTGTGGATCAACCTGGTCATGAACAAGTCCTCCTGTAGGCTAGGTTACATTACTTTATTAATTTATTACTTAATTACATTTATCCCACATATTGAACTAGAACTAAGTGTAATGAACTAATGGAAACGCCTCTGGTTCAGGGAGTTTCTCTCATTATGGGAATCTCGCTTCAGATATGATCATTTCTCACAGAAAGACATGAAAGACTCTAGCCTATAACAGTACCTGAGCGTTCCCGAGGGTTATGGAGGTGCATGCGTATGTATGTATGTATGTATGTATGTATGTATGTATGTATGTATGTATGTATGTATGTATGTATGTATGTATGTATGTTTGTATGTATGTATGTATGTATGCATGTATGTATGTATGTATGTATGTATGTATGTATGTATGTAGGCCTATATAAATATATATACTTGGAGGGGCGTGATTGGGAGGCATGGACACCACGATCTGAACCCGAGTGGTGTTTTGTTGCTGGACTTCTGTGCTAGTCACGGTTTGTCCATAACAAACACCATGTTCGAACACAAGGATGCCCACAAGTACACCTGGCATCAGAACACCTTAGGCCGAAGGTCGATGATGGATTTCGTTATCGTATCATCTGATCTGAGGCCATGTGTTTTGGACACTCGGGTAAAGAGAGGGGCAGAGCTGTCCACTGATGGCCAATTTGAGTTTGAGACCCCTGCTGTAATGTTAGCAATTTTGCTGCAATTGGTTCAACTTCTGTTTCTGGACAAAGGTAAGGGATAAACCCAGATAACACAAGGCTAGCGGACCTACAGCGGGTCCCTGATGGATGCTCCACCACCATTCCACCGGTAGTTTACTGTCCATATCACCCATTGGCCATGGGGTCCGTGGCATGTTGGCGAGACTCCACCCCCTCACGTCATAGTGGGTCAGGGGCAGTGGAGCCCTCTCCGGGCTACCCACCACCAGGTAGCCTACTTGTGGAGAGCCTGCGGTCAAAGACAGCGACTCTGCTGTCCTGACGTCAGTGGGCAGTTCATTCCCCCACTGCGGCGCCTGGACAGAGAAGAGCCCTGACCAGGACAGAGAAGAGCCGTGGCCGTGTCGATCTACCGCAGGGGCCTCGGAGTGACAGGGCACCACGCCTGTTTCTAACTCTATTCAGACAAATTGAAAATGCTTGTAGCCTACTCTAGACATGACTGTACGTGGTCCAGTATTGCGAATTCGCTCTTTTTGTTAACAAATCAACGCAGGCGTACTCTTTTTTTTCTTTGGAATAGTTTCTGTTATAGGCAAATATGTATCTTGTTTTTCATAGAAGGCTCCTCAACACAGGAGGGTCTGTCTGCACAGTTGTGTTTTAGCCCAGACCTAACCGTGCAGCTCACTGGAGGGCTAACATGAGAACATTAGACGGCGGTGACTCTACTACCGTGACCAGGAATACAGACTCGTGCTGGGCTACGCTACGGCCCGTTTTATCCCGGGATATAAATAACCCGGTGCTATTTTACCCGCGCGCGCTCCTAATATAGGCTACGTCGGCTCGCGGCCCAGTTCCGGTCTCTCCGGTGCGCTCGTGACGCCGGTGCCCGCGCACGTGATCTAGTAGAACAACAACAAACCGGCGGCCAATCAGAGAGCAGGAACTCCCTGGCCCGTGCTGCCCACCGAAGGAACGGATAAAGGATATAAACACAAACACAAACACAAACACAAACACAAACATGCCCGAAGTTCCAGCCGCAGAGAGCGAGCGCTCCGACAAGGACCCGAGGAAACGTGCGCTCGAGATCACCGACGAGTTCCCCGTTAGGAAGAAGAAGTCCCGCTGGGGCATCCTGACCAGCCAAGGTCAGTACGGGTCTGGGGCATCCTGACCAGCCAAGGTCAGTACGGGTCTGCTGGGGCATCCTGACCAGCCAAGGTCAGTACGGGTCTGGGGCATCCTGACCAGCCAAGGTCAGTACGGGTCTGCTGGGGCATCCTGACCAGCCAAGGTCAGTACGGGTCTGCTGGGGCATCCTGACCAGTCAAGGTCAGTACGGGTCTGCAGTGTGCAGCTGCTCGTTCACTCAGGAGGGACCGGGCTGGGAGACACGGTTAACAGCAGATTCGCTGTGTGAATTCATGACATGAATGTTAACATAAAGTTGTTATAAAACAGACTACATCAGACAGAGTGTTCTATAGAGGCTGAACCCAGCGCTGCCCACAGGCTGTCCTCAGTCACATGGTTACATAATACCAACATGATTGATATTATGCCCAATCTCTCACGGATATAATGCCCTTCCAAAGATGGCTGTGGCACTGATGCTCAGGTGACAGAGGCCTTTCTGCTACAGCAGGCTAGAGGAGATGTCTTATACCTACCAATGGCTAGATGTCCCCTGGGGAGATGGAGACATGGGTATGTACATACACACACACACACACACACACACACACGTGCACACAAACACACGCACATGCACACAAACACACACACATGTACACATGTACACACACACACCTACAAATGTATGATGGCTGCTGTGTGTGTGTGTGTTTGTGTGTGTGTGTGTGTGTGTGTGTGTGTGTGTGTGTGTGTGTGTGTGTGCGTGTGTGTGTGTGTGTGGTGTGTGTGTGTGTGTGTGTGTGTGTGTGCGTGTGTGGTGCTCTGCAGTGTGTAGTACTGGGAGCTGTGCAACCTAGCCTGGCCAGATGGCAGCTCTGGTAGAGCTGAAAATAGACCAGTCATTTACTGAGGGGCTGAACTCTGCTCTGCTCCAGCTGAACTAGTATATAGATCTCTACAGACCACCCTGCGGTTTCTGTTATAGACCTCTATAGACCATGATAGTCTCTGTTATAGACCTCTATAGACCATGATAGTCTCTGTTATAGACCTCTATAGACCATGATAGTCTCTGTTATAGACCTCTATAGACCATGATAGTCTCTGTTATAGACCTCTATAGACCATGATAGTCTCTGTTATAGACCTCTATAGACCATGATAGTCTCTGTTATAGACCTCTATAGACCATGATAGTCTCTGTTATAGAGCTCTATAGACCATGATACAGTCTCTGTTATAGACCTCTATAGACCATGATACAGTCTCTGTTATAGACCTCTATAGACCATGATGCAGTCTCTGTTATAGACCTCACCAGGATAAGTCTCTGTTATCGACCTACTATTATACAATCTCTCTGCGCTGATACAAATATGATACAAGCACTGATACAATCTCTGTAATAGACTATTCTGAAGTCTGTTATCTATAGACCTCTAGATCACGACACAATCTGTCATACCTCTGTCATACCGACTAGATTTGGGAAGGCTAGCTGAAAAAAATATATACTTGGCCGGTAGATTTTTTCATCTACAGTCCCCTTGGCAGGTGACTCACCGTGAGCCCCCTGTACCTATGAACCATGCTGCAGTCTCTGTTAACGACCACTCAGCAGCTCCCTGCTGACCCATTCAGAGTCTCCATCCCGCCTGCCTGTGGTCTGCTGAGAGACCTGACATCATTACAGTCACATGCAGGCGGTTCTGTTCAACATCATGGTTCTGTTCTGTTTAATCATGGTTCTCTTCTGTATAACATGGTTCTCTTCTGTATAACATGTTTCTGTTATTTATAACACTGAGGTTCTGTTGTGTATAACATCTCCATGGTTCTGTTGTGTATAACATCTGCATGGTTCTGTTGTGTATAACATCTCCATGGTTCTGTTGTGTATAACATCTGCATGGTTCTGTTGTGTATAACATCTCCATGGTTCTGTTGTGTATAACATCTCCATGGTTCTGTTGTGTATAACACAGTGTTTCTGTTCTGTATAATATCTCCATGGTTGTGTTGTGTATAACCCTGTGGTTCTATTGTGTATAGGGTTAGGGTTAGGCTGTGTTTCTATTGTGGTTGTGTGTGTATAACCCTGTGGTTGTGTTATAACCCTGTGGTTGTGTGTTATAACCCTGTGGTTGTGTGTGTATAACCCTGTGGTTGTGTTATAACCCTGTGGTTGTGTGTGTATAACCCTGTGGTTGTGTTATAACCCTGTGGTTGTGTTATAACCCTGTGGTTGTGGTGTGTTATAACCCTGTGGTTGTGGTGTGTTATAACCCTGTGGTTGTGTTATAACCCTGTGGTTGTGTTATAACCCTGTGGTTGTGTTATAACCCTGTGGTTGTGGTGTGTTATAACCATGTGGTTGTGTTATAACCCTGTGGTTGTGTTATAATCCTGTGGTTGTGGTTGTGTTATAACCCTGTGGTTGTGGTTGTGTTATAATCCTGTGGTTGTGTTATAACCCTGTGGTTGTGTTATAACCCTGTGGTTGTGTTATAACCCTGTGGTTGTGTTATAACCCTGTGGTTGTGTTATAATCCTGTGGTTGTGTTATAACCCTGTGGTTGTGTTATAACCCTGTGGTTGTGTTATAACCCTGTGATTGTGTTATAACCCTGTAGTTGTGTTATAACCCTGTGGTTGTGGTTGTGTTATAACCCTGTGGTTGTGTTATAACCCTGTGATTGTGTTATAACCCTGTGGTTGTGTTATAACCCTGTGGTTGTGTTATAACCCTGTGGTTGTGTTATAACCCTGTGATTGTGTTATAACCCTGTGGTTGTGTTATAACCCTGTGGTTGTGTTATAACCCTGTGATTGTGTTATAACCCTGTGGTTGTGTTATAACCCTGTGATTGTGTTATAACCCTGTGGTTGTGTTATAACCCTGTGGTTGTGTTATAACCCTGTGATTGTGTTATAACCCTGTGGTTGTGTCCAGGGTCCTGGGCGGACCGCTCCCCCCTCCACGAGGCTGCCTGTCAGGGACGGCTTCTGGCTCTGAGGACCCTGCTGTCACAGGTACCGCTAAGCATGCTGGTCAGCATAGGTCTCTATGGACCCTTCCCGCTAAGCATGCTGGTCAGCATAGGTCTCTATGGACCCTTCCCGCTAAGCATGCTGGTCATAGGTCTCTATGGACCCTTCCCGCTAAGCATGCTGGTCATAGGTCTCTATGGACCCTTCCCGCTAAGCATGCTGGTCAGCATAGGTCTCTATGGACCCTTCCCGCTAAGCATGCTGGTCAGCATAGGTCTCTATGGACCCTTCCCGCTAAGCATGCTGGTCATAGGTCTCTATGGACCCTTCCCGCTAAGCATGCTGGTCATAGGTCTCTATGGACCCTTCCCGCTAAGCATGCTGGTCATAGGTCTCTATGGACCCTTCCCGCTAAGCATGCTGGTCAGCATAGGTCTCTATGGACCCTTCCCGCTAAGCATGCTGGTCAGCATAGGTCTCTATGGACCCTTCCCGCTAAGCATGCTGGTCATAGGTCTCTATGGACCCTTCCCGCTAAGCATGCTGGTTTTCTTCTGTTATAGAACACTGTGATGTTGAGAATAATACTGTGTTTTCCCGTGGTAGGGTTACCATGCCAACATCATCACCATAGACCATGTGACTCCTCTGCATGAGGCCTGCCTGTCAGACCGGGTAGCCTGCACCAGAGCGCTCATTCAGGCTGGGGCCAACGTGAGACACACACACGCACGCACACACACACACACACACACACACACACACACACACACACACACACACACACGCACAGGTAGCTAATATTGTGTGTGTGTGTCCAGGTGAACGCCACCACCATAGACGGCGTGACCCCTCTGTTCAACGCGTGCTCGGTGGGCAGCGCCGGCTGTACCCAGGTCCTCCTGGAGAACGGAGCCAGACCCCGCCCCCTGGCCGGACAGCCCTCCGCCATGCACCAGGCCTGCAGCAAGGGTACACACACACATACATACCACACACACACCCACCCACCCACCCACACACCACACACACCCACACACCCACCCACACACCACACACACCCACACACCACACACCACACACACACCCACCCACCCACCCACACACACACCCACCCACCCACCCACACACCACACACACACCCACCCACCCACCCACACACCACACACACCCACACACCACACACCACACACACACCCACCCACCCACCCACACACCACACCCACCCACCCACCCACACACCACACACACACCCACCCACCCACCCACACACCACACCCACCCACCCACCCACACACCACACACACACCCACCCACCCACCCACACACCACACACACCCACACACCACACACACCCCCACACACACACACACACACACACATGCTCACACACACATTCACACAAACACTCGCTCACACACAAGCTCACGCACACATTCACACACACACGCTCGCACACGCACTCATATGTACGGTGGCAAGCACACGCGTCACGTGCACACTTGACGTGTGCCCCTGTGTTGTGTGTGTTGTGTGTCCCCCTGTGTTGTGTGTGTTGTGTGTCCCCCTGTGTTGTGTGTGTTGTGTGTCCCCCTGTGTTGTGTGTTCAGGGCGCGAGGCGTGTGTGGAGGCCCTGCTGCTCTGGGGGGCCGACGTGGACGAGGTCGTTCCTCACCTGGGCTCCCCTCTCTACCTGGCCTGCCTGGCCCAGCACCTGCCCTGCTCCATGATCCTACTGCACCGAGGTAACACCCCTAACCCCTAACCCCTCACCCTAACCCCTCACCCCTAACCCCTCACCCCTCACCCCTCACCCCTAACCCTAACCCCTAACCCCTAACCCCTCACCCTCACCTGGGCTCCCCTCTCTACCTGGCCTGCCTGGCCCAGCACCTGCCCTGCTCCATGATCCTACTGCACCGAGGTAACAACCCTAACCCCTCACCCCTCACCCTAACCCCTAACCCCTCACCCCTAACCCCTAACCCTAACCCCTCACCTGGGCTCCCCTCTCTACCTGGCCTGCCTGGCCCAGCACCTGCCCTGCTCCATGATCCTACTGCACCGAGGTAACATTGTTATATGTATGTTGTTGATTTTTACTAACCTGTTATTTACTAACCTGTTTTTTCTATTGATGTTATTTACTAACCTGTTGTTGTTATTTACTAGCCTATTGCTCTTTACTAACCTGTTGTTGTTATGTAATAGCCTGTAGTACTTTACTAGCCTGTTGTCATTGTTATTTACTAACCTGTTGTGGTTTGCTGTGCAGGGGCAGATGTCCAGAGAGGTCGTTACGAGGACACGCCGCTCCATGCAGCGGCACAGGGGGACAGTGAGGACATTGTCTCTGTGCTGCTGGAGTTTGGAGCCAATGTCAACGCCAGGAATACCGAGCTCAAACGACCGGTGGAAACAGCGCCCCCTGGCAGCCTGGCAGAGAAAACGCTACTGCAGTATGAAGGTAATCAGCATAGCCAACACTATGGCAGTATGTAGTTAGCTTAGCATAACACTATGGCAGTATGTAGTTAGCTTAGCATAACACTATGGCAGTATGTAGTTAGCTTAGCATAACACTATGGCAGTATGTAGTTAGCTTAGCATAACACTATGGCAGTATGTAGTTAGCTTAGCATAACACTATGGCAGTATGTAGTTAGCTTAGCATAACACTATGGCAGTATGTAGTTAGCTTAGCATAACACTATGGCAGTATGTAGTTAGCTTAGCATAACACTATGGCAGTATGTAGTTAGCTTAGCATAACACTATGGCAGTATGTAGTTAGCTTAGCATAACACTATGGCAGTATGTAGTTAGCTTAGCATAACACTATGGCAGTATGTAGCGTTATCAGATTCTGATAACGTTACTTACGCCAAGGTAGTTAGCATCAGTTGGAATAACTTCCATATTGTCTATGTTGAAACTGTTCCCCCCAGCTGCCCCCAGGTCCCTGAGGCAGCTGTGTCGCCTTCGCATCAGAGCCCAGCTGGGACGCTCCAGACTCCACCTCCTCGCCCTGCTGCCCCTCCCCTCCCTGCTGCACCACTATCTACAGCACAGATAGCCTCTCCCTCGCACACAGACGCACGCACATGCACGCACGCACATGCACGCACGCATACCCACACACACGCACACGCACACACACACACACACACACACACACACACACACACACACACAGACACTGGAACATCAGATCTGTCTCGCACACTCCCTTTGACTGGAACAGGTAAAACACACACACACACATTCAGCCCCCCCCCCTCCACACACACACACACACTCTGGCTTGCTGACAGCCAGAACCAGAGAGGTGCATGTTCATGTGCCCCCCTGTCTGTGTTGACTCTGTTAATTATTCTAGATATTCAAGGATCAAAGGATTTATGTCCCAGAAGGATTTGGAAAAACTTGTCCATGCATTTATCTTCAGTAGACTTGACTACTATAACAGCGTGTTTACAGGTCTCTCTAAAAAATCGATCAGACAGCTGCAGCTGATTCAGAACGCTGCTGCTCGAGTCCTCACTAAGACTAAGAAAGTGGATCACATCACTCCAGTTCTGAGGTCTTTAAACTAGCTTCCTGTCTGTCAAAGAATTGACTTTAAAATACTGCTGTTGGTTTATAAAGAACTGAATGGTTTAGGGCCAAAATATATTTCTGATCTGCTGCTACGTTATGAACCCTCCAGACCTCTCAGGTCGTCTGGCACAGGCCTGCTTTCTGTCCCCAGAGTTAAAACAAAACATGGAGAAGCAGCGTTCAGTTTTTATGCGCCACATATCTGGAACAAACTTCCAGAAAACTGCAGGTCTGCTGCAACTCTCAGTTCTTTTAAATCAAGACTGAAGACTTTTCTTTTTGCCACTGCTTTCTAAGAGGAGTTATGTTTATCTGTATACTGCACTGTAACTTTTATTCCTGTATTCTATTTGTCCTGCTTTTTGTTTTAAATGTCTATAAAGTCTTGCATTTTGTTTTAATGCTTTTAATGTCTCCTGTAAAGCACATTGAATTGCCCTGTGGCTGAAATGTGCTCTACAAATAAACCTGCCTTGCCTTGCCTTGCCTATGGTGTTATGGTTCCTCTGTTAGGGGTCTAGATTCATACGTCTGCACACAAGACACACTCACCTGACACGGGATTCATTAACCCTTTACATTCACATGAAGAGGATTTATTAACCCTTTACATTCACATGAAGAGGATTTATTCTGGTCAATCTGGATGGTTTAGCATGCTTCTCATCCTCCAGCAGTAAGGACCTGGTGTTGGGTTAGGGTTAGCCCTGGTTAACCCTGGCCTGGTGTTGGGTTAGCCCTGGCCTGGTGTTAGGGTTGGGTTTAGCCCTGGTTAACCCTGGCCTGGTGTTGGGTTTAGCCCTGGTTAACCCTGGCCTGGTGTTAGGGTTAGGGTTAGCCCTGGTTAACCCTGGCCTGGTGTTGGGGTTGGGTTTAGCCCTGGTTAACCCTGGCCTGGTGTTAGGGTTGGGTTTAGCCCTGGTTAACCCTGGCCTGGTGTTGGGTTTAGCCCTGGTTAACCCTGGCCTGGTGTTAGGGTTGGGTTTAGCCCTGGTTAACCCTGGCCTGGTGTTAGGGTTTGGTTTAGCCCTCGTTATCCCTGGCCTGGTGTTAGGGTTGGGTTTAGCCCTGGTTAACCCTGGCCTGGTGTTGGGTTGCGTTTAGCCCTGGTTAACCCTGGCCTGGTGTTGGGTTGGGTTTAGCCCTGGTTAACCCTGGCCTGGTGTTGGGTTAGCCCTGGTTAGCCCTGGCCTGGTGTTAGGGTTAGCCCTGGTTAACCCTGGCCTGGTGTTGGGTTGGGTTTAGCCCTGGTTAACCCTGGCCTGGTGTTAGGGTTGGGTTTAGCCCTGGTTAACCCTGGCCTGGTGTTAGGGTTGGGTTTAGCCCTGGTTAACCCTGGCCTGGTGTTGGGTTTAGCCCTGGTTAACCCTGGCCTGGTGTTGGGTTGGGTTTAGCCCTGGTTAGCCCTGGCCTGGTGTTAGGGTTGGGGTTAGCCCTGGTTAACCCTGGCCTGGTGTTGGGTTAGGTTTAGCCCTGGTTAGCCCTGGCCTGGTGTTGGGTTAGGGTTAGCCCTGGTTAACCCTGGCCTGGTGTTGGGTTAGGGTTAGCCCTGGTTAACCCTGGCCTGGTGTTGGGTTGGGTTTAGCCCTGGTTAACCCTGGCCTGGTGTTGGGTTAGGGTTAGCCCTGGTTAACCCTGGCCTGGTGTTGGGTTGGGTTTAGCCCTGGTTAACCCTGGCCTGGTGTTGGGTTGGGTTTAGCCCTGGTTAACCCTGGCCTGGTGTTAGGGTTAGCCCTGGTTAACCCTGGCCTGGTGTTAGGGTTGGGTTTAGCCCTGGTTAACCCTGGCCTGGTGTTGGGTTAGGGTTAGCCCTGGTTAACCCTGGCCTGGTGTTAGGTTTAGCCCTGGTTAACCCTGGCCTGGTGTTAGGGTTAGCCCTGGTTAACCCTGGCCTGGTGTTGGGTTGGGTTTAGCCCTGGTTAGCCCTGGCCTGGTGTTAGGGTTAGCCCTGGTTAACCCTGGCCTGGTGTTAGGGTTGGGTTTAGCCCTGGTTAACCCTGGCCTGGTGTTGGGTTGGGTTTAGCCCTGGTTAACCCTGGCCTGGTGTTAGGGTTGGGTTTAGCCCTGGTTAACCCTGGCCTGGTGTTAGGGTTGGGTTTAGCCCTGGTTAACCCTGGCCTGGTGTTAGGGTTGGGTTTAGCCCTGGTTAACCCTGGCCTGGTGTTGGGTTTAGCCCTGGTTAACCCTGGCCTGGTGTTAGGGTTGGGTTTAGCCCTGGTTAACCCTGGCCTGGTGTTAGGGTTGGGTTTAGCCCTGGTTAACCCTGGCCTGGTGTTAGGGTTGGGTTTAGCCCTGGTTAACCCTGGCCTGGTGTTAGGCCTACAGTACATCACTGTGACGAACACGTTAGAGAAGCCTGACTCTAGCTCTGGGTTAGGGTTAGGGTTAGGCCTGACTCTAGCTCTGGGTTAGGGTTAGGCCTGACTCTAGCTCTGGGTTAGGGTTAGGCCTGACTCTAGCTCTGGGTTAGGGTTAGGTCTGACTCTAGCTCTGGATTAGGGTTAGGGTTAGGGTTAGGCCTGACTCTAGCTCTGGGTTAGGGTTAGGGTTAGGGTTAGGCCTGACTCTAGCTCTGGGTTAGGGTTAGGCCTGACTCTAGCTCTGGGTTAGGGTTAGGGTTAGGCCTGACTCTAGCTCTGGGTTAGGGTTAGGCCTGACTCTAGCTCTGGGTTAGGGTTAGGGTTAGGGTTAGGCCTGACTCTAGCTCTGGGTTAGGGTTAGGGTTAGGCCTGACTCTAGCTCTGGGTTAGGGTTAGGCCTGACTCTAGCTCTGGGTTAGGGTTAGGGTTAGGCCTGACTCTAGCTCTGGGTTAGGGTTAGGGTTAGGCCTGACTCTAGCTCTGGGTTAGGGTTAGGGTTAGGGTTAGGGTTAGGCCTGACTCTAGCTCTCTCTGTTCAGATGTTATTACTGTGGAACGTGTATTGGTGACTCACAGATTTTACAGTATTTTTTTCTTTTACCAAACAAGTCTCGCTCTCACAGAATAAAGAGGAATATATTCCAGACGGGGGCGTCTCTGTGGGTCGTTCTGGGTGTTTTATGTGTGAAAAGACCAGACCTTCTCCTTCTCTCTCCTCTTCCCTTTAATCCATTCATAGTCTTAATATTACAGTCCACATTAGCTCTGCTCAAACTGGCATGATTATGATATCCAGATAACAGAACGATCTGGTGAACAGGTCAATGGTAGTAATGAAAACTGTACACATGTCGATATGCAGAGTAAAAATAAATAAATACCTTAATAAATAGATTGCCATTAAAGATTCTGATAATTGGAACATCCACACTGGTAGAAAACGACTATGAATAAATCAGCATGTTTACATTGACTATACATCTCTAGACCAACATGTTGACGTGTGGACGACCTCTTCAGAGAGAACTGGTACAGGGCCGCGTTTCCCAGAGCCATCGTAGCGCTACGTTCATCGTAAGATACGTCATAGACTCTCCCTCTAGATGGCACACTGTTTTGCAGAGGCTTCTCAGGCTAAGGTATACATCACATAAGGGATACTTTCTTAAGCGTGGTCTGAACCCATCGTAAGCTGTCCCTTAGCGATGCGCTCCGTTCATCCCCTTATAGTTTTAGCCTGATTAGAACAAAATTATACTTTTAAAAAAGAGAGTTGCAATATAGTCCACATCTATCTACCTTACCTGCGAAAATTACATCATTAGTGTAGGCCTACAATACATTTTATGAAAATAAATGATGCAAACAATGTTTTGGTAGCCTACATAACACATCACAGGAATGTTGTCTTTTAAAATGTTATTGCCAAATAAAATAAAGGGACTATACATAATACAAATCCAATCTGCGAACAACATTTTCTTATGTAAAGTGGCAATTTGATGACATGGCTTTTTTGGCTGTCTGTACCCCACCATTATAGCCTACACTGATACCGACAGATATCAGGCGAATTGATTAATCCAATGAGGCGTTCAAGACCCAGAGTAGAGTAAACACAGGTGTAAATGATTACATTAATTAAGGTCCCCTTCCATTTAATGTGTCACAGCATGCATACATCATGGCTGCATTACAAAGCATCCTTGTATTGAACCAAAGGAACCAACAACGACGCCGTCCGCGTAGCCATTTGGTTCATGTTAATCATTTAATCAGGACCCACTTCAGTCCTCTGGATGTCCTCTTGGAAGAGTGCCATCCTCTCCAAATACAGCGTTCTGAAAAGTTGGCCTCCTCAGGATGACCTGATAACCCTAACCCTAACCCTAACCCCTAACCCTAACCCTAACCCTAACCCTTACCCGTTATATTGAGCTTCATTCATAGATAGCGCATCCTTTCAGCTAGAAAATATCCATCAGAATGTCCTACGACCCATTTGATTGTGCTTAAACCATGGGTAGGGTTAGGGGTAGGGTTAGGGTTAGGGGTTAGGGGTAGGGGTAGGGTTAGGGTTAGGGTTAGGGTCGGAAATGTCAACATGTCAATCAACATTTCCTACCTGACAGGACGCGCTACCTATGAATTGAACACAACATAAAGGGTGGTAGGTCATCTGAGGGCCAACTTTTCAGAACACCGTCTGAGAACAAAATCAGTCACCCATTTAGCTATCATCATCATCATCATCATCATCATAAGCCATCATCATTATCAACATTTTTCCTGGCCTTAGAAGAAGTCCCAGACTAGGCTTATATGTCCCGATTAATGCTCTTTATTTTATATTTTGTAGGTTATAATGTATGACTTGGAACTATCACAAGGTCTCGCCTTGACTCTTAAATAGATTAGCAGATGAACTTTAGTAGGCAAACTTCCTTTTTGTTAATTTTAGACTGGGGTAAAATTATTATAACGCTTGTTATATTATAACGTCATTTATTTTACTTTACAAATGAGCAATTGATGCGCACATCATTTATTTATGATGTGTATCGATTAATTCATTTCCAGGGACAGCTCCACCTAACCATGTACCTTACGATGCATCTTAAGACGCCCACTAAGGGATAGGATAGTCTGCAAAACACTTGTAGGAAAAACAGCTCCTTCGCTAAGGTATACCTTAAGAGCCTTTGTACCTGTAGATCGCTAAGGTCCATCATACCTGGGAAACGCGGCCCAGGCTAATGAAGATGGAACTGTTCTTACTTTCTTAAGGCACAACACTCTTTAGATAGGAAAGGATTTGTCATCGTTTCACACTATGGTCTAAAACTGCACATTCTAGAATCTTGGTCTTCCACGGAGTAGCCTGAACATTCTAGAACCTTGGTGTTTATGAAGAATGTTCCACACAGATTTGCATTAAAACATGATTTTTATCTGTATGTACATCTACTTCCCTTTACCCCTCCTGTCCTCCTCCTTGTCTCTCCTCTCCCTTCTCTAACAGGTCTGCTGTCTGTCTGGGCGTTGAAGCAGGTTCTATGACACGGCTACAGCTGCTATATACATCACAACTACCTACAGTCAGCTTGGTTTGGTCCTGGTGTGTGTGTGTGTTTGTACAACAATGTCACAGTCAAATACATATCTGCTTGGCTTGCCTGGGTGTGAAGCTGTGCGGCAGCTAGCTGATTGGCTGAGGAGTCTGTCTACCTGCTCCTGCCTAAACCTTGGCTTGTTACTCTTTTGACACCCAGATGTAGGTATCCTGTTCTGGAACGATCTTAGCTGTAACATTACAGAAACTTTATTTTTTAGAAGCCTTATGTTCTAGAAGCTGTACGTTCTAGAAGCTATATGTTCTTGAAGCTGTCCTGTTCTTGGAACTGTCATGTTCTAGATTTAGTTATATGTTCTAGAAGCTGTGGTGTTTTAAAAGCTGTATGTTCTAGAAGCTGTGGTGTTTTAAAAGCTGTATGTTCTAGAAGCTGTGGTGTTTTAAAAGCTGTACAGTGTGTTCTAGAAGCTGTCGTGTTCTAGAAGCTGCAACTGCTGAGTGGGTGACTGGTGAGGAGAAACCACTCAGAAAATAAGATGCTGGAGAAAGCTTGGTTTAAACATGGCCTCCGCCTCTCTGCTCCCCTCCATCCATCCCTCCTCCCAGAGGAGGACAGGCAGGCTCAGACACCCGCTCTGTCATGTCACCTATGTCCCAGAAGCTGACCACTCAGATGCGCTGGTACAGGGTGGGTGTGGTCTAGAGGGTGGGTGTGGCCCTGGTAGAGGGTGGGCGTGGTCTAGAAGGGGTTGATGCGGACACCAGTGCCCAGAGGAGAGAAGGGGTTGACCTTGACCCACATCAGAGCATCGTTCAGAGAGATGGACGACTTCCCGTCCTCCAGGAAGAACACTGGACCCTGCAGACACACACAGATACACACACACACACACAGATACACACACACACACACACACACACAGATAAGCGGTAGACTGGCAGGCTGGCTAAGGCTGATGGCTGGCTGTGTGATTGACAGATGTACGGTACCTGTATCCTGTTTCCAGTGAAGCAGGAGACCTGGACGTCTGAGTGGCTGGGCAGGTTGGAGCCCGTCACGTAGTCCGGCCCCTCCAGCCAGCTAAGACCCTCCCCCTGGATACGGCTCTGCAGACGCATGAACTCTGACCTCTGGGCCTCCGAGGGCGGGGAGCAAGGAGCCTCGTCTGGGGCTCTGCAACACACACACACGCACACACACACACACACACACACACACACACACACACACACACACACACACACAGACCAACCTCTGCTGAATACCATCTCAGAGCTAGGGTACAGGTGCAGACTACTTGGGTTCATATTTGGCAGCCTAGGACAAACACACAGGCTGGTCGTAAGAGGGTTCCTACAACTGAGGAAGCCCCAGCAGAGGAACGACCCCCCGGCTGAGTCCTGCTCTGTCTCTGCTGTCACAGGCAGACCCATACATGGAGGAGACGCTGCTACTGGACTTGTCCCCTTGAAAGATGAGTGGAAAAGAAAGTTATGCTGCTGGTCTGTGACCTTGTGATTGTATCAGTATTTGTGTCCCTGTATGTTTCACTCTATGTGCTCATTAATAAATTGTAAAAATGTGTGTGTGTGTGTTATCCCTGTTGTGTGTGTGTATGTTTGTGGTATACCTGTTGAGGGTGTGGTATATCTGTTGAGGGTGTGTGTGTGTGTGTGTGTGTGGTATACCTGTTGAGGGTGTGTGTGTGGTATACCTGTTCAGGGTGTGTGTGTGTGTGTGGTATACCTGTTGAGAGTGTGTGTGTGTGTGTGTGTGTGTGTGGTATACCTGTTGAGTGTGTGTGTGCGTGTGGTATACCTGTTGAGGGTGTGTGTGTGTGTGTGTGTGTGTGTGGTATACCTTTTGAGGGTGTGTGTGTGGTATACCTGTTCAGGGTGTGTGTGTGTGGTATACCTGTTGAGAGTGTGTGTGGTATACCTGTTGAGTGTGTGTGTGCGTGTGGTATACCTGTTGAGTGTGTGTGTGTGTGTGTGTGGTATACCTGTTGAGGGTGTTTGTCTGTGTGTGTGTGTGTGTGAGTGTGTGTGTGTGTGTGTGTGTGTGTGTGTGTGTGTGGTATACCTGTTGAGGGTGTTTGTCTGTGTGTGTGTGTGTGCGTGTGTGTGTGTGTGTGGTATACCTGTTGAGGGTGTTTGTCTGTGTGTGTGTGTGTGTATGTGTGTGTGTGTGTGTGTGTGTGTGGTATACCTGTTGAGGGTGTTTGTCTGTGTGTGTGTGTGTGTGTGTGTGTGTATATGTGTGTGTATATGTGTGTGTGTGTGTTTGTCTGTGTGTGTGTGTGTGTGTGTCTGGTATACTTGTTGAGGGTGTTTGTCTGTGTGTGTGTGTGTGTGTGTGTGTGTGTGTGTGTGTGTCTGGTATACCTGTTGAGGGTGTTTGTCTGTGTGTGTGTGTGTGTGTGTGTGGGTGTGTGTGTGTGTGTGTGTGTGGTATACCTGTTGAGGGTATTTGTCTGTGTATGTGTGTGTGTGTGTGTGTGTGTGTGTGTGTGGTATACCTGTTGAGGGTGTGTGTGTGTGTGTGTGTGTGTGGTATACCTGTTGAGGGTGTGTGTGTGTGTGTGTGTGTGTGTGGTATACCTGTTGAGGGTGTGTGTGTGTGTGTGTGTGTGTGTGTGTGTGTGTGGTATACCTGTTGAGGGTGTGTGTGTGTGTGTGTGTGTGGTATACCTGTTGAGGGTGTGTGTGTGTGTGTGTGTGTGTGTGTGTGTGTGTGTGGTATACCTGTTGAGGGTGTGTGTGCAGACTCTCCAAGCCTCCAGCTCCACTGACAGCTGCTGGATCTGCAGAGGAACACACACCTCCCTCCTCTTCATCAGCTGGCTGGGGGGATCATAGTGTTAGTATTATTATAGTACTGGGGATCATAGTGTTAGTATTATTATAGTACTGGGGATCATAGTGTTAGTATTATTACAGTACTGGGGGGGTCAGGGGTAATGTTTGGGGTAGTGTTAAGGGTGGGATAGGGGTAGTGTTGCTGGTAGTGTTGGTGGTAGTGTTGGTGGTAGTGTTGGGGGTTGTGTTGGGGGCAGTGTTAAGGGTGGGATAGGGGTAGTGTTGGGGGTAGTGTTAGGGGTAGTGTTGGGGTAGTGTTGGGGGTAGGGTTGAGGGTAGTGTTGGGGGTAGTGTTGGGGGTAGTGTTGGGGTAGTGTTGGGGGTAGTGTTGGGGGTAGTGTTAGGGGTAGTGTTGGGGGTAGTGTTGGGGTAGTGTTGGGGTAGTGTTGGGGTAGTGTTGGGGGTAGTGTTGGGGGTAGTGTTGGGGGCAGTGTTGGGGGTAGGGTTGAGGGTAGTGTTGGGGGTAGTGTTGGGGGTAGTGTTGGGGGTAGGGTTGAGGCTAGTGTTGGGGGTAGTGTTGGGGGTAGTGTTGGGGTAGTGTTGGGGGTAGTGTTGGGGTAGTGTTGGGGGTAGTGTTGGGGGTAGTGTTGGGGGTAGTGTTGGGGTAGTGTTGGGGGTAGTGTTGGGGGTAGTGTTGGGGGTAGTGTTGGGGTAGTGTTGGGGGTAGTGTTGGGGGTAGTGTTGGGGTAGTGTTGGGGTAGTGTTGGGGGTAGTGTTGAGGTAGTGTTGGGGTAGTGTTGGGGGTAGGGTTAGGGGTAGTGTTGGGGGTAGGGTTAGGGGTAGTGTTGGGGGTAGTGTTGGGGTAGTGTTGGGGGTAGGGTTAGGGGTAGTGTTGGGGGTAGGGTTGGGGTAGTGTTGGGGTAGTGTTGGGGGTAGTGTTGAGGGTAGTGTTGGGGGTAGTGTTGGGGTAGTGTTGGGGTAGTGTTGGGGTAGTGTTGGGGGTAGGGTTGGGGGTAGTGTTGGGGTAGTGTTGGG
>NC_140253.1:220000-225000 GCF_949987555.1 Borostomias antarcticus
CAACTGAATGCTGCGTCCCGGGGGCGCGAGTTTTAAAAGGTAATAAATGTCAATGTATTATCTTTCTGAGTAGACTGTTTGGATGATTCAACTTACTTTTAGTAAATCTAATTGGAGAATTAGCACCAGACATGTTTGTAAAGGTCCAAATATCGCGATGTATTGCTTTAACCAGGCAAATAATTAAAGGAGTATTAAAGGGAAAATGCATGTTTAGCCCTGTTTTAAGGTTACTTATGATCATATACAATGGTTCAGATCAAAACGTTGACAAAACTAGCACTTTTAAGAAAGTCTGATAATTGCTCTACCACCGTTTAGGTCACATTTAACTTGTTATCGTTATGTGTTGGTATTGTATTGTTAAGTGTTTGTATTGTACTGGTATTGTATTATGTGTTGTATTGTTATGTATAGTTTTGTGTTGGTATTGTATGATTGTACTGTCGTGTACTTGTATGCATCTAAACTGTATGTAATGTCTGTGTTGAATGTGAAATGGCTCCCTACTATAATCTTCTGATAGCTTCTCAGGGAGACCATGTTCACATGCCACATAAAACACGAGCAGCAGGTAACTCACATGGCATGACGTGAATAAAGCATCATTCATTCATTCATACAATGGATGTGGGTGGGCACCTTGAAAAATCATTCAAAAACATGTTAAACTCTCGATTTCAAAGACAAGAAGCTCACCGAGGGGGTAATTGGTGTCCGTTGGTGTTCTGACATCAAATTTGCCGCAAAGTATGAATCCTGTAGGGTTTTATTGATCATTTTATGAAATCCATTGAGTTGAATTGACGCGGCCGTTGTAGATGTGTAGATCAATCCGCAGAGGGGATTCAGGAAGCGGAACTCCTTACGGTAGCTATTGTTATTGTTTATTTCGTGTCTAAAGACGTTTCTAAAGATCATATTACAGAGGCATGTGAAATACCACAACAGGCCTATGGTCTATGTAAGCACAACTAAGTAAGCTATGTAAGCCGTCAAGATAGTTATATAGTTATATTAAATGGTAGCGCCGAGGCTTCAAAAGTGTTAAGTTAATTAATAGAAATTCATATAGAGTTGATTTCTTTTTAAAACCTTTATGTCCTGCTACTCACAGAGTCAGCTGTGGCCTCGTCTGACCTAGACACCCACCCCCAGCCCCCAGAAGATGCTTTAGATGGTGAGTGAGTGAGGTAGACACTGGTTGGCTAGTTAAACTTATTACTGAACTACTGTACTGAATAGCAACATGTAGATGTAATCCAGGTTAAGATAGCCTACATATGAAACAGTTACATTACATAAAGAAATTCATGGTTAATAAATAAATAAATAGTGGTGTTAATTCATAGAAATTCATATAGAGTTGATTTCAGTTTAAATGCTGATTTGTTCAGTTCATTTTTGTTATTTTAGAGGGTATTCGCTTGAAATAAGAGAGGCGTTTATTAGCCAATCAACAGCCTCCTAGCCAGCTTCCTGTAAACTCTACAGTGCTACATAGATTTATTCCCAAGTCTTAAGAAGACACTGTTCTGGTCTTACTGTCTACAGAGCCAGGTCCTAGCCAGTCAGAAACAGAGAGTGAAGGGAGTGAAGAGGCTCATAGTAGTTCCAGTAATGAAACTGCTACAGACAGAGACAGTCCAAGCACAGGAAATACACAAGTAAATGTCTATGGAGAGGTTCATTAGAAAAAGAACATAGAGAAACAGAAAAATAAATACAAAATGATATATATATAAAAAAAAAAAAAAGGGGTCGAAAAAAAGTGGGAGGGGTAGAGGCCCACACCAATATTCTTTAAGGAGGCCCAAAATTCATAGCAACGGCCCTGGCTGCGACTAAATAGTTCTATGCAAAAAAAAATTCTTTTAATGAACTAGATGAACTAGAATCTTAATTTATGGCGAATTATATGTCAGAACGCCAACTAACACCTCGGTGAGTTTCTTGTCTTTGAAATCGAGAGTTTAACATGTTTTTGAATGATTTTTCAAGGTGCCCACCCACATCCATTGTATGACCTAAACGGTGGTAGAGAAATTATCAGACTTTCTCAAAAGTGCTAGTTTTGTCAACGTTTTGATCTGAACCATTGTATATGATCATAAGTAACCTTAAAACAGGGCTAAACATGTATTTTCCCTTTACTACTCCTTTAAGAACAAATTCTTATTTACAGTGATGGCCTGGCAAAAAGCACCAGCTTCTTGAGGGGGGGGGGGGGACTGTGAAAGAAAAGCCCTGACTTCCACGTTTGGGGAGATCGCTGGCCAGGGTCTTTCTGACCCCTTCACTTTGGCCCTCTCCTGATTGGACACGCCATGTGAAATTCACCAGGAATCTGCATAAAATAAACATCCATCCCATTTGATGCTAGTCTGAAGCATCTTTGCACGCTGCGAGCGAACACATCGCCACCGGAACTTGCATCATCCATTTGAGGATTTCACTCTGCCATTGGTTCTGAATGGGCTTGAGATTATCATGTGCGTCAATTGCGCAAGTGGACATGCAAGGTTAGGGTCGGGGCTAGTGTTAGAGATTAGGTAGGGTAGGGGTGGGTGTTAGGTGTGTTAAGGGTCAGGGGTTAAATGTTAAGGGTGAGCGACCTTCTCGTGTAGCTGGTTGATGTCAGCAGAGCTGCCGGGGTAGAAAGCACACAGCTTAGCCAATAGGAGGTGGTTGTCTGGGATCATGTGGAGCAGGTCAGCCGCTAGGTCCCTGCAGGAGGAGATCAACACAGATCAATACTGATACTGATCAACACAGATCAATACTGATCAATACTGATACTGATCAACACAGATCAATACTGATCAATACTCATGCTGATCAACACAGATCAATACTGATACTGATCAACACAGATCAATACTGATCAATACTGATACTGATCAACACAGATCAATACTGATCAATACTGATACTGATCAACATAGATCAATACTGATACTGATCAACACAGATCAATACTGATCAATACTCATGCTGATCAACACAGATCAATACCAACAGTATAGTGATAGGGAGGGTTTAGTGTGTTCAGTATAGTGATAGGGAGGGTTCAGTGTGTTCAGTATAGTGATAGGGAGGGTTCAGTGTGTTCAGTATAGTGATAGGGAGGGTTCAGTGTGTTCAGTATAGTGATAGGGAGGGTTCAGTGTGTTCAGTATAGTGATAGGGAGGGTTCAGTGTGTTCAGTATAGTGATAGGGAGGGTTTAGTGTGTTCAGTATAGTGATAGGGTTCAGTGTGTTCAGTATAGTGATAGGGAGGGTTCAGTGTGTTCAGTATAGTGATAGGGAGGGTTCAGTGTGTTCAGTATAGTGATAGGGAGGGTTTAGTGTGTTCAGTATAGTGATAGGGAGGGTTCAGTGTGTTCAGTATAGTGATAGGGAGGGTTCAGTGTGTTCAGTATAGTGATAGGGAGGGTTTAGTGTGTTCAGTATAGTGATAGGGTTCAGTGTGTTCAGTATAGTGATAGGGAGGGTTTAGTGTGTTCAGTATAGTGATAGGGTTCAGTGTGTTCAGTATAGTGATAGGGAGGGTTCAGTGTGTTAAGTATAGTGATAGGGAGGGTTCAGTGTGTTCAGTATAGTGATAGGGAGGGTTTAGTGTGTTCAGTATAGTGATAGGGTTCAGTGTGTTCAGTATAGTGATAGGGAGGGTTCAGTGTGTTCAGTATAGTGATAGGGAGGGTTCAGTGTGTTCAGTATAGTGATAGGGAGGGTTTAGTGTGTTCAGTATAGTGATAGGGAGGGTTCAGTGTGTCCAGTATAGTGATAGGGAGGGTTTAGTGTGTTCAGTATAGTGATAGGGAGGGTTTAGTGTGTTCAGTATAGTGATAGGGTTTAGTGTGTTCAGTATAGTGATAGGGAGGGTTTAGTGTGTTCAGTATAGTGATAGGGAGGGTTCAGTGTGTTCAGTATAGTGATAGGGAGGGTTCAGTGTGTTCAGTATAGTGATATGGAGGGTTTAGTGTGTTCAGTATAGTGATAGGGAGGGTTTAGTGTGTTCAGTATAGTGATAGGGAGGGTTCAGTGTGTTCAGTATAGTGATAGGGTTCAGTGTGTTCAGTATAGTGATAGGGAGGGTTTAGTGTGTTCAGTATAGTGATAGGGAGGGTTCAGTGTGTTCAGTATAGTGATAGGGAGGGTTCAGTGTGTTCAGTATAGTGATAGGGTTCAGTGTGTTCAGTATAGTGATAGGGAGGGTTCAGTGTGTTAAGTATAGTGATAGGGAGGGTTCAGTGTGTTCAGTATAGTGATAGGGAGGGTTCAGTGTGTTCAGTATAGTGATAGGGAGGGTTTAGTGTGTTCAGTATAGTGATAGGGTTCAGTGTGTTCAGTATAGTGATAGGGAGGGTTCAGTGTGTTCAGTATAGTGATAGGGAGGGTTTAGTGTGTTCAGTATAGTGATAGGGAGGGTTCAGTGTGTCCAGTATAGTGATAGGGAGGGTTTAGTGTGTTCAGTATAGTGATAGGGAGGGTTTAGTGTGTTCAGTATAGTGATAGGGTTTAGTGTGTTCAGTATAGTGATAGGGAGGGTTTAGTGTGTTCAGTATAGTGATAGGGAGGGTTCAGTGTGTTCAGTATAGTGATAGGGAGGGTTCAGTGTGTTCAGTATAGTGATAGGGAGGGTTTAGTGTGTTCAGTATAGTGATAGGGAGGGTTTAGTGTGTTCAGTATAGTGATAGGGAGGGTTCAGTGTGTTCAGTATAGTGATAGGGTTCAGTGTGTTCAGTATAGTGATAGGGAGGGTTTAGTGTGTTCAGTATAGTGATAGGGAGGGTTCAGTGTGTTCAGTATAGTGATAGGGAGGGTTCAGTGTGTTCAGTATAGTGATAGGGTTCAGTGTGTTCAGTATAGTGATAGGGAGGGTTCAGTGTGTTAAGTATAGTGATAGGGAGGGTTCAGTGTGTTCAGTATAGTGATAGGGAGGGTTCAGTGTGTTCAGTATAGTGATAGGGAGGGTTTAGTGTGTTCAGTATAGTGA
>NC_140253.1:227500-237500 GCF_949987555.1 Borostomias antarcticus
CCTACCTACCTACCTACCTACCTACCTACCTACCTACCTACCTACCTACCTACCTACCTACCTACCTACCTACCTACCTACCTACCTACCTACCTACCTACCTACCTACCTACCTACCTACCTACCTACCTACCTACCTACCTACCTACCTACCTACCTACCTACCTACCTACCTACCTACCTACCTACCTACCTACCTACCTACCTACCTACCTACCTACCTACCTACCTACCTACCTACCTACCTACCTACCTACCTACCTACCTACCTACCTACCTACCTACCTACCTACCTACCTACCTACCTACCTACCTACCTACCTACCTACCTACCTACCTACCTACCTACCTACCTACCTACCTACCTACCTACCTACCTACCTACCTACCTACCTACCTACCTACCTACCTACCTACCTACCTACCTACCTACCTACCTACCTACCTACCTACCTACCTACCTACCTACCTACCTACCTACCTACCTACCTACCTACCTACCTACCTACCTACCTACCTACCTACCTACCTACCTACCTACCTATCTACCTACCTACCTACCTACCTACCTTACCATTACCATATCTTTGGAATGTCTCCTCACTACTCTGAATTCATCAAAACTGTCAAAATAAGTTGATTGCTGTTATATGGAGAATATGCAAAAACATTTTTGTAAAACCTTTTAAAATAAAAATAACACGAAACGTATCAAGTCCATCATAAGTGATTCAAAGTGCATGCAAAAGGGCATCCCTGTTGTGCAAACAAATAAACAAGTTTTCACCAAAAGAATTGCAGCTTATGAAACTAGCATCTTCAGCCTTATTTGACGAGTCACTTAACCAGCCAACTCTCCTCTCCATAACCGTAACGTGGACTGTATTTTCATGAGGACTGTAGGGGGCGACGGAGCACTACCAAAACGCTAAACACGGATGAAAATGAAGCGATATGGCAGAATACAAGACGCATTTAAGACACAACAGTCTTGTATGGGTAAGCCAGGCTTACCCTGGCTTATAGGAGAAATCGCCACTACTTCTGAATCTTCTGACATCCATTAATAATTCATCCCATTTATGCAAGTTTTTGCACTAGTATGTCGTTAACATCACCAAAAATGGCCGCGCGGCACGGAATGAATGACCTGCCCTACTCTGCCTGGGATTGGCTAATATGGTGCCTTCCTTGGTTGAGATTGGTCAGGTTTTAGGCATGAGTTCGATTGGTTAAAGTATATCAGGGTAAGCCAATCAGATGCAGAATAGCCCGGGGTCATTCCGTCATCACAGAGGTTTAGTACATATTTCGCGTTTCGTTCAGGGCGGGTCCAGCTGATTCAGTGGGCGGGCCTGGCCCCCAAATGCCCGCCCTTGGAGACGGGACTGTAACATACGCTCACACATCCTGCACACACGCACACACACACGCACACACACACACACACGCACACACACACACACACACACACACACACACACACCACACACACGCACACACACACACACACACACACGCACACACACACACACACACACACACCCCACACACACACACACACACGTGTTTATCTGTGCCGACCTCAATGTTGTCGACGGCCAGGTGACAGCAGGCCGCTAGCACGGCCTGACCATCTTGGAAGTACCACTCTGCCAGCTCCTTACACACCCGCTGGAGCAGCCTGCACACACACACAAATCAAACACACCCCAACCCTGCCTGTAAACACAGATCCAAATCAAATACACCCACCCAACTTATTTGATGGTTTGCTCTGCCCCACCCAGAACAGCTGCCCTGGAGAAGGGGGGAAGCATAACCAACGTACCCGTGATAGGCGTCCAGCTCGCCAGTCTCCGTGGTAACGGTGTGGTTGATAGAGGAGGTCAGAGGGACGTGTATGTTGCCCTCACACGCTCCCTGGTAAACAACATTAACGTCAATAAGGGCAACAACAACATAATCAGCAACAACAACAACAACAGAGTATGTGTTACCTGGGCAACCAGCAGAGCCTCGTTCAGCTGGCCTCTGGAGGTGAAGAAGGCCACCAGCTTCCTCACGTCGCCCGTGGCGATGCAGTAGGGGATGACATCATCATTCTTCTCTGCCATCAGCTGATCAGCCCTCCTACGGCAGAGAGAGACAGGACCGCGTTAGACCGCTGACCTAAAGGCTGGTCTACAGCAGAATGGGATTCAACCCAAACAACCTCAAAAAAGGTTCTAGAACATAGAAGAATATAGGTTCTAGAACATAGAAGAATATAGGTTCTAGAACATAGAAGAATAGGTTCTAGAGGGTCCCGCAGGGTACCTCTGCATGAGTTTCTTCCAGTACTTCATGGAAACACCAGGAGCCACAGATAAAGCCTTGTCCCACTGAGGAGGAGGAGGTACACTCATCACACAGATGTATTTTTTGTCATTGATACAAATGCAGAGTTCCCTGTGTGTCTCCAGGCCGCACCTCTCCCAGCTCCACCATGAGCTCACAGTATCTCTGGATCTGGCCCAGACGCAGGTGGATGTCCGCCGCCTGGCGCAGACGCTCCTCCTTACTGGGAGCTCCGATCCCGCCGCCAAACTTAGACATCTTCACTATGGTCAACTCCTGGGCCTCGGACTGAGCCAGAAGTGGGTGGAAAGGATCAGAGCCAAGAGTCAGGGATTGGAGGAGAGGCAGAGCAGAGAGTCAGGGATTGGAGGAGAGGCAGAGCAGAGAGTCAGGGATTGGAGGAGAGGCAGAGCAGAGAGTCAGGGATTGGAGGAGAGGCAGAGCAGAGAGTCAGGGATTGGAGGAGAGGCAGAGCAGAGAGTCAGGGATTGGAGGAGAGGCAGAGCAGAGAGTCACTGATTGGAGGGAGACAGTACTCACCGTCTTGAAGCGGACCAGGTGTTTCATGTGCATGATGGCCTTGCCGTAGCTCTGCGGGAGCAGGCTGTCGTCCTGGCCGTTGATCACCGCTACCAGGTCCCACAGGTTGTGACTGCCCCCTGGAGGCTTGGGGAGGAACAGGGACAGACTCCTGGTTCACAACCTACTGTGGTCCCAGTGTTACAGGACAGACTCCTGGTTCAGAACCTACTGTGGTCCCAGTGTTACAGGACAGACTCCTGGTTCAGAACCTACTGTGGTCCCAGTGTTACAGGACAGACTCCTGGTTCAGAACCTACTGTGGTCCCAGTATTACAGGACAGTCTCCTGGTTCAGAACCTACTGTGGTCCCAGTGTTACAGGGACAGTCTCCTGGTTCAGAACCTACTGTGGTCCCAGTGTTACAGGGACAGACTCCTGGTTCAGAACCTACTGTGGTCCCAGTGTTACAGGACAGACTCCTGGTTCAGAACCTACTGTGGTCCCAGTGTTACAGGGACAGACTCACGGTTCAGAGCCTTGGTTGTTTGATACCCTGGTATACCCTGCCTTGGAGGGGGGCCTACCCACCCCCACCCCCCAACGGAACCTCCAGCCCCTCTAAATAGAGTTTAACATAGCGAAAATTAGCATCGTGGCTAGCAGACATTTTTTGACTGGGAGTCATAAATGATGAAATGAAAATATATTATGTTGCTGTAGCTAGCTACATAAGTAATGTAACCACAATTTAGTATATATCGTCTGATGTTATTATGTTGCTATGTAGGCCTGGCTAACATTACTTAGGCTATGTGTTGTGGACTAAATGGTGTTGCATTCAAATTTAGTTCACATTTTGCCCATTTAGGCTATGCATTTTCAGCTATGCTTTTGTGATTTCTTTTCAGCTGTCCAGCATTTACACACATTTTTGCAGTAAATGTAGTTTTTTCTAGTAATATGTTTTTATGTGTTGTAAATAAATTGTAATTGTTGACCTACGTTATGTGCACTCGTTTCATTTCAGCTTAGTGTAGAGAAATCCACCGATACTAAGAAACGCCTTACTGCCAGCGTCCACGACAACACTGTTGACACCATGTATCCATGACATGCCGGCCCCACGGAAAAAAACAACAACAACAAAAACATTCCTGCCCTGCGACAACACTAGTAGTGAAAAGAAAACCTAGAGGAAACATTGCACACGTCACCTCCCTGCAGTCTACACAGCGGGGCTGCCTGCTCAGACAGACCTGGGCGTCTCACCCTGCAGTCTACACAGCGGGGCTGCCTGCTCAGACAGACCTGGGCGTCTCACCCTGCAGTCTACACAGCGGGGCTGCCTGCTCAGACAGACCTGGGCGTCTCACCCTGCAGTCTACACAGCGGGGCTGCCTGCTAAGACAGACCTGGGCGTCTCACCCTGCAGTCTACACAGCGGGGCTGCCTGCTAAGACAGACCTGGGCGTCTCACCCTGCAGTCTACACAGTGGGGCTGCCTGCTCAGACAGACCTGGGCGTCTCACCCTGCAGTCTACACAGCGGGGCTGCCTGCTCAGACAGACCTGGGCGTCTCACCCTGCAGTCTACACAGCGGGGCTGCCTGCTAAGACAGACCTGGGTGTCTCACCCTGCAGTCTACACAGCGGGGCTGCCTGCTCAGACAGACCTGGGCGTCTCACCCTGCAGTCTACACAGCGGGGCTGCCTGCTAAGACAGACCTGGGCGTCTCACCCTGCAGTCTACACAGCGGGGCTGCCTGCTCAGACAGACCTGGGCGTCTCACCCTGCAGTCTACACAGCGGGGCTGCCTGCTAAGACAGACCTGGGCGTCTCACCGAGAAGCACTCAGAGAAGCAGCGCAGCTTCTTGGCGCGGACGTCGCTGGTCAGCTTGTCCAGCTCCTGCTTGATGTCCCTGGACACTTTACCACACAGGAGGGGCGGGGCCCCCGGCACCATCGCTCGATCTGCCCACAGGACACATGCGCTGGTCAGTTAAACACACACACACACACACACACACACACAGCCCGTCAGCTGCTAACGCACCGGTGTTTCCGATGATGTCTTCCCAGGGGCGGTGTGTGAGGATGTTGATGAGCAGCGGGGCGATGAGCGGTGTGAGCGACCAGAGCCGGACCGTGGAGTCTCTGGAGCAGGACGCCATGGTGAACGGCCTGCTGGGATGGCACGTCAGGCCTGGAGGGACAACGCTCTGGAGTGTTACTGGAATATTCTAGATACAATCAAGCCAGAAAGTCTGCACACCCCTTTCACCTTCTTCACGTTTTATTACGTTGCAGACTTATTCTACAATAGATTGAGTTCATCTTTCTCAAAATTCTACACAAAATAGGGGATAATGACAAAGTGAAAACAGGTTTTTAGACTTTTGTGTTAATATATATAAAACATCCAAATGTAAAATATAATCATATAAATGTTTTATTCGAAAAAAACAATGCTAAACAATACTATTATTTACCCTATAGTTCCATTTTCTAATATTTGTACCATTTTGTAATGTTTGTATTGCGCTTTTCTCGGTACCCAAAGTTGCTTTATAGAAGTAAAAAAAGTTTTTAAAAAAATTCTGCAAGACAGTTTTTCATCTCGACTATGCATAGCGTCATCGCTTCAACGCTCATTGATGAAGCCGTAAGGCGAAACATGTTGTTTAATTAAACCTTATTTTTTGATCCATTGTGTGCGGCAAAACTTTTCTATTTTTGAAACTCCATATATACTATCCATAACTGCACTAGCCATGGTGAAAGGCCTGCTCTGATGGGGTCAGAGCTAGGGTTCTGGTTACCGTAAACGTCAGTCCTGAGGGGTTAGGGGTCAGAGCTAGGGTTCTGGTTACCGTAGACGTCAGCTCCGTGGTCGAAGACGGTGTCGAGGCAGGTTCCGTCCCGCGTGTCCCAGACCCGGATGGTGTAGTCCCAGGACCCTGAGGTCAGCAGGTACGGAACCTCCGTGTTCCACATCAGGCCGCGGACCGGCGCCGTGTGGCCGCTCAGAATGTTGATACAGGCGTCCTGCGTGTAGTCCCAGATACGCACCGTCCTGGGGATCACCATCACCATCACCATCATCATCACCATCATCATCATCATCACCTCATCATCGACATCATCATCACCTCATCAAAGCCACTGCAGAGGATGCCTTCCTGTAGAGGAGACCACTAACTCCACCTCTAGATAGTATATAAACCAAGGGTACCCATGGTGAGAGCTAACTCCACCTCTAGATAGAATATAGACCAAGCGTACCCATGGTCAGAGCTAACTCCACCTCTAGATAGAATATAAACCAAGCGTACCCATGGTCAGAGCTAACTCCACCTCTAGATAGAAACTTAACCAAGCGTACCCATGGTCAGAGCTAACTCCACCTCTAGATAGTATGTAAACCAAGCGTACCCATGGTCAGAGCTAACTCCACCTCTAGATAGTATCTAAACCAAGCGTACCCATGGTCAGAGCAGAGCTAACTCCACCTGTAGATAGAATCTAAACCAAGCGTACCCATCGTCAGAGCCACTGCAGAGGATGCCCTCACGTAGAGGAGACCAGCGGACATGGAAGACCTTGGCCAGGTGACCTGTGAACACCTTGAGGGGCTGGTCAGAGCTGGTGGCCAGGTAGTACACCCGCACACTCTTATCCTCACAGCCCGTCGCTATCATGTCCCTGAGGGGGGGAGTCACAAACATAGAGGAGGAGTCAGACAGTGGAGGAGGATTTAGAGTAGGAGACAGACAGATAGAGGAGGAGACAGAATAAGTCAGAGGAGGAGTCTGGAGCTGGGCTAGAGGAGGAGACAGACAGACAGACAGACAGACAGACAGACAGACAGACAGACAGACAGACAGACAGAGGAGGAGGTAAAGGAAGAGTCAGACAGACAGAGGAGGAGTTAAAGGAGGAGTGAGAGGAGGAGTCTGGAGCTGGTGGCGGGTTAGAGGAAGAGTCAGAGGAGGAGTCAGACACAGGAGGAGTCAGCAGGAGGAGAGGAGGAGATGAGAGTCTAGCAAAGATGGAGATGGGGGATCTGGGGTAGATAAGATGGGGTGGGAGGTCTGGGGTAGGTGAGGTGGGGGTCTGAGGTAGAGGGAGGTGGGGGGCTAGAGTAGAGGGAGGTGGGGGGCTGGAGGAGCTGGGGGTTAGGGTTAAGTGAGATGGGGGTCTGGAGTAGAGGGAGGTGGGGGTTGGAGTAGAGGGAGGTGGGGGTTGGAGTAGAGGGAGGTGGGGGTCTGGAGTAGAGGGTGGTGGGGGGTTGGAGTAGAGGGAGGTGGGGGGTTGGAGTAGAGGGAGGTGGGGTCTGGAGTAGAGGGAGGTGGGGGGTTGGAGTAGAGGGAGGTGGGGGGTTGGAGTAGAGGGAGGTGGGGGGTTGGAGTAGAGGGAGGTGGGGTCTGGAGTAGAGGGTGGTGGGGGGTTGGAGTAGAGGGAGGTGGGGGGTTGGAGTAGAGGGAGGTGGGGGGTTGGAGTAGAGGGAGGTGGGGGTTAGAGTAGAGGGAGGTGGGGGCTGGAGTAGAGGGAGGTGGGGGGTTGGAGTAGAGGGAGGTGGGGGTTGGAGTAGAGGGAGGTGGGGGGTTGGAGTAGAGGGAGGTGGGGGGTTGGAGTAGAGGGAGGTGGGGGGTTGGAGTAGAGGGAGGTGGGGGGTTGGAGTAGAGGGAGGTGGGGGGTTGGAGTAGAGGGAGGTGGGGGTCTGGAGTAGAGGGAGGTGGGGGTTGGAGTAGAGGGAGGTGGGGTCTGGAGTAGAGGGAGGTGGGGGGTTGGAGTAGAGGGAGGTGGGGGGTTGGAGTAGAGGGAGGTGGGGGGTTGGAGTAGAGGGAGGTGGGGGTCTGGAGTAGAGGGAGGTGGGGGGTTGGAGTAGAGGGAGGTGCGGGGTTGGAGTAGAGGGAGGTGGGGGTTGGAGTAGAGGGAGGTGGGGGGTTGGAGTAGAGGGAGGTGGGGGTTGGAGTAGAGGGAGGTGGGGGGTTGGAGTAGAGGGAGGTGGGGGGTTGGAGTAGAGGGAGGTGGGGGTTGGAGTAGAGGGAGGTGGGGGGTTGGAGTAGAGGGAGGTGGGGGGTTGGAGTAGAGGGAGGTGGGGGTCTGGAGTAGAGGGAGGTGGGGGTCTGGAGTAGAGGGAGGTGGGGGGTTGGAGTAGAGGGAGGTGGGGGGTTGGAGTAGAGGGAGGTGGGGGGTTGGAGTAGAGGGAGGTGGGGGTTGGAGTAGAGGGAGGTGGGGGTCTGGAGTAGAGGGAGGTGGGGGGTTGGAGTAGAGGGAGGTGGGGGTCTGGAGTAGAGGGAGGTGGGGGGTTGGAGTAGAGGGAGGTGGGGGGTTGGAGTAGAGGGAGGTGGGGGGTCTGGAGTAGAGGGAGGTGGGGGGTTGGAGTAGAGGGAGGTGGGGGGTCTGGAGTAGAGGGAGGTGGGGGGTTGGAGTAGAGGGAGGTGGGGGTTGGAGTAGAGGGAGGTGGGGGGTTGGAGTAGAGGGAGGTGGGGGGTTGGAGTAGAGGGAGGTGGGGGGTTGGAGTAGAGGGAGGTGGGGGGTTGGAGTAGAGGGAGGTGGGGGGTTGGAGTAGAGGGAGGTGGGGGTTGGAGTAGAGGGAGGTGGGGGTCTGGAGTAGAGGGAGGTGGGGGGTTGGAGTAGAGGGAGGTGGGGGGTTGGAGTAGAGGGAGGTGGGGGGTTGGAGTAGAGGGAGGTGGGGGGTTGGAGTAGAGGGAGGTGGGGGGTTGGAGTAGAGGGAGGTGGGGGTTGGAGTAGAGGGAGGTGGGGGGTTGGAGTAGAGGGAGGTGGGGGGTTGGAGTAGAGGGAGGTGGGGGTTGGAGTAGAGGGAGGTGGGGGGTTGGAGTAGAGGGAGGTGGGGGGTTGGAGTAGAGGGAGGTGGGGGTCTGGAGTAGAGGGAGGTGGGGGGTTGGAGTAGAGGGAGGTGGGGGGTTGGAGTAGAGGGAGGTGGGGGGTTGGAGTAGAGGGAGGTGGGGGGTTGGAGTAGAGGGAGGTGGGGGGTTGGAGTAGAGGGAGGTGGGGGTTGTAGAGGGAGGTGGGGGGTTGGAGTACAGGGAGGTGGGGGGTTGGAGTAGAGGGAGGTGGGGGTTGGAGTAGAGGGAGGTGGGGGGTTGGAGTAGAGGGAGGTGGGGGGTTGGAGTAGAGGGAGGTGGGGGGTTGGAGTAGAGGGAGGTGGGGGGTTGGAGTAGAGGGAGGTGGGGGTCTGGAGTAGAGGGAGGTGGGGGGTTGGAGTAGAGGGAGGTGGGGGGTTGGAGTAGAGGGAGGTGGGGGTTGGAGTAGAGGGAGGTGGGGGGTTGGAGTAGAGGGAGGTGGGGGGTTGGAGTAGAGGGAGGTGGGGGTCTGGAGTAGAGGGAGGTGGGGGGTTGGAGTAGAGGGAGGTGGGGGGTTGGAGTAGAGGGAGGTGGGGGGTTGGAGTAGAGGGAGGTGGGGGTCTGGAGTAGAGGGAGGTGGGGGGTTGGAGTAGAGGGAGGTGGGGGTCTGGAGTAGAGGGAGGTGGGGGGTTGGAGTAGAGGGAGGTGGGGGGTTGGAGTAGAGGGAGGTGGGGGTTGGAGTAGAGGGAGGTGGGGGGTTGGAGTAGAGGGAGGTGGGGGGTTGGAGTAGAGGGAGGTGGGGGGTTGGAGTAGAGGGAGGTGGGGGGTTGGAGTAGAGGGAGGTGGGGGGTTGGAGTAGAGGGAGGTGGGGGTCTGGAGTAGAGGGAGGTGGGGGGTTGGAGTAGAGGGAGGTGGGGGGTTGGAGTAGAGGGAGGTGGGGGGTTGGAGTAGAGGGAGGTGGGGGGTTGGAGTAGAGGGAGGTGGGGGGTTGGAGTAGAGGGAGGTGCGGGGTTGGAGTAGAGGGAGGTGGGGGGTTGGAGTAGAGGGAGGTGGGGGGTTGGAGTAGAGGGAGGTGGGGGGTTGGAGTAGAGGGAGGTGGGGGGTTGGAGTAGAGGGAGGTGGGGGGTTGGAGTAGAGGGAGGTGGGGGTCTGGAGTAGAGGGAGGTGGGGGGTTGGAGTAGAGGGAGGTGGGGGGTTGGAGTAGAGGGAGGTGGGGGGTTGGAGTAGAGGGAGGTGGGGGGTAGGAGTAGAGGGAGGTGGGGGTTGGAGTAGAGGGAGGTGGGGGTAGGAGTAGAGGGAGGTGGGGGGTTGGAGTAGAGGGAGGTGG
>NC_140253.1:242500-245000 GCF_949987555.1 Borostomias antarcticus
TTTTAATATGGTCTGGGACATGCTCCTCCCTCTGCCCTCCCCCCAGTCCTACCAGGTCTCGGAGGAAGTCCCACTTCCTGGCGCCCATGTCGTAGAGCCCCACCCCCCCGTCCAGGAAGCAGCAGAGGGCGTGGCCGGGCGGCAGGGAGAAGGCCTGGTTCTGGGACAGGCCAGGGGGGGGCACCGCCTCGCTGGTGGACGACATGTGCTGCTGGGTCTGAGTGGGCGACACGGAGCCCGGGGCTGGAGCCCAGGGACCGCCAGAGGAGAACGTCAGGAGAACGTCAGGAGAACAGGAGAGCAGAACGTCAGGGGAACTCGGGAAGGGGGCGAGGGGGGGGGTTGGACTATTAGCAGAGGAACAGCACTGTCTACTCCTCGCTGCTGATGTGAATACAGGGTTAGGTGATATTCTGATACAGGGTTAGGTGATATACTGATACAGGGTTAGGTGATATTCTGATACAGGGTTAGGTGATGTACTGATACAGGGTTAGGTGATATTCTGATAGAGGGTTAGGTGATATACTGATACAGGGTTAGGTGATGTACTGATACAGGGTTAGGTGATATTCTGATACAGGGTTAGGTGATATACTGATACAGGGTTAGGTGATGTACTGATACAGGGTTAGGTGATATACTGATACAGGGTTAGGTGATATACTGATACAGAGTTAGGTGATATACTGATACAGGGTTAGGTGATGTACTGATACAGGGTTAGGTGATATACTGATACAGGGTTAGGTGATGTACTGATACAGGGTTAGGTGATATACTGATACAGGGTTAGGTGATATACTGATACAGGGTTAGGTGATATACTGATACAGGGTTAGGTGATGTACTGATACAGGGTTAGGTGATATACTGATACAGGGTTAGGTGATATACTGATACAGGGTTAGGTGATATACTGATACAGGGTTAGGTGATATACTGATACAGGGTTAGGTGATATACTGATACAGGGTTAGGTGATGTACTGATACAGGGTTAGGTGATGTACTGATACAGGGTTAGGTGATATACTGATACAGGGTCAGGTGATATACTGATACAGGGTTAGGTGATGTACTGATACAGGGTTAGGTGATATACTGATACAGGGTTAGGTGATATTCTGATACAGGGTTAGGTGATGTACTGATACAGGGTTAGGTGATATACTGATACAGGGTTAGGTGATATACTGATACAGGGTCAGGTGATATACTGATACAGGGTTAGGTGATATTCTGATACAGGGTTAGGTGTTGACTGATACAGGGTTAGGTGATATTCTGATACAGGGTTAGGTGATGTACTGATACAGGGTTAGGTGATATTCTGATAGAGGGTTAGGTGATATACTGATACAAGGTTAGGTGATATTCTGATACAGGGTTAGGTGATGTACTGATACAGGGTTAGGTGATATACTGATACAGGGTTAGGTGATATACTGATACAGGGTTAGGTGATGTACTGATACAGGGTTAGGTGATATACTGATACAAGGTGAGGGTCAGGTGATATACTGATACAGGGTTAGGTGATATACTGATACAAGGTGAGGGTCAGGTGATATACTGATACAGGGTTAGGTGATATACTGATACAGGGTTAGGTGATATACTGATACAGGGTTAGGTGATGTACTGATACAGGGTTAGGTGATATACTGATACAAGGTGAGGGTCAGGTGATATACTGATACAGGGTTAGGTGATATACTGATACAAGGTGAGGGTCAGGTGATATACTGATACAGGGTTAGGTGATATACTGATACAGGGTTAGGTGATATACTGATACAGGGTTAGGTGATGTACTGATACAGGGTTAGGTGATATACTGATACAGGGTTAGGTGATATACTGATACAGGGTTAGGTGATATACTGATACAGGGTTAGGTGATGTACTGATACAGGGTTAGGTGATATACTGATACAGGGTTAGGTGATGTACTGATACAGGGTCAGGTGATATACTGATACAAGGTGAGGGTCAGGTGATATTCTGTATGATCTCACGTTTCTTGGCAGGTGGGGAGTGGAGCACATGCAGGGCGTGGAAACCAGTCTTCTTCAGCTTGAAGTTGTCCAGAGGGGTCGACCGGGACACGTTCCATATCCTCAACACGCCCACCTGAGAGTCTGCAGACAGGACAACATATTTTTATTGATTTATTTAATTTTGACCTTTATTTATTCAGTGGAGCCCATTGAGACCAAGGTCTCAGTTGGTTGAATAACCTCCAGTTATAAACATGTTATGAACACACCTCCAGTTATAAACATGTTATGAACACACCTCCAGTTATAAACATGTTATGAACACACCTCCCGTTATAAACATGTTATGAACACACCTCCAGTTATAAACATGTTATGAACACACCTCCAGTTATAAACATGTTATGAACACACCTCCAGTTATAAACATGTTATGAACACACCTCCAGTTATAAACATGTCTACCTCCAGTTATAAACATGTTATGAACACACCTCC